>NC_137033.1:34572337-34862337 GCF_032717465.1 Coenobita brevimanus | reverse complement strand
AAACATTTCCGGAAATAAACCATCCTCCCCTGGTGCCTTATTATTCTTTAACTGTTTTACTGCTTTCTCCACTTCTGCAAGCCTCAACTCTCCTGTTTCTATATTTAAATCTTCCTGAGCAGACGGTATATCCTCTTCTGGTGGTATTGGTCTATTAAGAACTGTCCCAAAATGCTCTTTCCATCTATTTCTAATATCTACATCTTTGGTCAATAAATTTCCTTCCCTGTCTCTAACTGGTATTTCCTTGCGTTTACCTGCATTACCACTCAGTTCTCTAATCGATTCATATGCTATTCTTTGATTCTGTCCATCATTTTTGTTTATTAAGATTTCAGTCTCTGCAACCTGTTCATCCACACATCTTCTTTTATCTCTCCTAGCTAACCTTCTTACTTCTGAATTCAAACTCCAGTACGCAGCTCTTGCTTATTCAATCTCTCGTTCATCAACGCATTGCATCTCACTCCTCAATTTAGCCTCACCTCTCTTTTTTATCATATCCCACGTTTCCTCTGATATCCATTTCTTTCTCCTGAATCTATGTCTCCTTCCAATCGTACATTCAGCAGTCTCATGCAAAACTTTGTTCACATCCTCCCACATCTCATCTACACTTCTCTCCCCCTCTTCCAACGTTTGCAACACCAAAAACCTATTTCTGCATTCTAATCTGAATTCCTCCTTTTCTTCTCCTTCCCTTCTAAGCTTAACAATATCGTATCTACCAACACCAGATTTTTCCTTCTTCTGATTTTTAAGTTTAAACCTTATTTTTGCAATGCTGAGTTGATGGTCACTACCAATATCCGCTCCCCGTTTAACATGAACATCTAGCAGAGAACTTCTATGCCTCCTACTGATAGCGATGTGATCAATCTGATTTTTATATTTTCCACACGGCGACACCCAAGTTGTCTTGTGTATATTGCAATGCTGAAAGAGTGTGCCCCCGATGACTAAGTCATTTGCTAGACTGAAGCTTCCAAACCTCACTCCGTTTTCGATCATCCTATTACCATAGTTATTATATATCTATCTATCTATCTAATCTATCTATCTATCTATCTATCTATATATCTATCTATCTATCTATCTATCTATCTATCTATCGATATAGCTATATATATATATATATACATATATATATATATATATATATATTTATATGTATATTGTTACGGAACAGAGAAAGATAATGTACACTTTAAATGAGAACACTAAAAATCACTACTGTCCTGTAAAGTTCCAGGTTCAAAACAAAAGAGTTAGGTAAAATTACAAGTTAAAGTTTAATGCTCAAACTAACAACAAAACATTCAGGACTCATAAGGATAATGTACTGGCAAAAAACAGGTTAAATATATGGTTAACTGCAATAGCCTCTATTAACACAAAATTAGCAAGTGTAAATTTATCTAAGTCAGCCCTGTTAAAATGAGATACCAGATAATACTCAGTGAATGCAAGATATATTATTACAGATACAAAATATTATAAAAAATGACTGACAAAAACACATGAATCACAAAAACCTCACAAGGCCTAAGAATTAACAACTTATGCTACACAGTACAAGAAAAAATACAACAACACTTATACTCAAATTACACAGCTGCTAGATGGTTGGAGACTACCAAAGCACTCACAATAATAACCGTACAGGGGAGGACAGAGATGTGAACAAAATGAGGAGTAGATCTAAGTGGCAATAATGTAGAGACTGAGCTCATTATATAGGGGCCGGCAGAGCTTGATACAACTTGTAAGAAGGACGCGCAAACGAAGCCATGGGGACAAAGAGTTGACAATCCTGCCCTGAACAACAGAAAGAACGACTTACTCTACTATAAGGGAGGAGGGGGGGAGTGAGGCAGAACATGCTCGTGATCAAACATGCGGCATACTGTACGTTAGAATTATACAAAGGATGATGAAATCATAGGCTATGTAACAATATATATATATATATATATATATATATATATATATATATATATATATATATATATATATTAATATATAAGTAATCCCTCATTTATCCAGACATAATACTGCCCAAGACATGTCTTAGTAGTGGCAACATCTGAATAATGAACACTATTCCCCAAACTTACCCAGACCCTACCTATATGCACCTCCAACCTATACCTACAGTAACCTTTTTGTACAGTACCTTTGCTTAATTTGTTAGTGTTTTCCGGTCATTGAAGGCATTTCTAGACATAAGCCACACATAGGAATATCCAAAGTAATGGTAAATATTACGCCAAGAAAACCATGCAGAAAAACTATTGAAAACCAAAAAACACCCTTCTACAGTAATTCACTACTGTCTGTAGAGTACCCCTCCTTAATTTGGCAGTGTTTTCCGGTCATTCTGCCATATTTTGACATCAAAACATACACAGGATTGTCCAAAATAATTTGCAAGAGCAAGAAAACCATGCAAAAAAAAAAATGAAAACCAACAAAAACACCCAACCTAAACACTACGGTATGTACAGTACCCCTCCTTATTTTGGCAGTGTTTTCCGTTCATTCTGTCATATTTTGACATCAAAACATTCATAGGATAATCCAAAATAATTCTTAACACCAAGAACCCTCCCCCCCGAAAAAAATAAAAATAAACAGTGAAAATAAAAAAACACCCTACGTAAACACTACTCTTAGTACAGTACCTTTCCTATTTTTGGCACCGTTTTCAGGTCATTCTGCCATATTGTGACATCAGAACATATATAGGATTATCCTTCATAAATTTTAACACTAAGGAAACTATAAATGAAACCTAAAGTTACCTGCCAAAAAAAACATTCAGTTAGAGTACTTACCACCCAGTGCACCGAAAACAGGCTTCTTAACCCACACACCTCCAGCAGGGGTAGAGTTGTCCCATGTGGTCTAGTGGCAAACATTTGCACCTAGCAAATGTCCAAGAACTCCTCCTCCTCCTCCCTCTCAGCCTGCTGATGTGTGCAATGACCGGTGACATACAGTGCGGTGATGGTAGCCTGCTCACCTCATTAGACTCCGAAGACAGCCGCAAACTCAATGGCTGTTGAAGTGCTCGGTTGCAGGTCTGACAGTGAAGGCATGAAACGTGCTGGTGGTGCGAATGGGCAGGCACTCGTGGGAGTCGCAGGCTTGAAGAAGGAGTCGATCCTGCTTTGACAATAGGACCGATGATTGTGCCAGAGGATGACGGCATCCAGGACTCCCCGCAGCTCTGTCGTCAGGTGGGGCGGAATGGCACCATCTCCCTGTCACAGTGTGGGTGCTCAGCATAGTCCAGTTAACCACGGAGGACACTGTGACAAGAGATTGAAGTAGTTGTGGAAGGCTGTGAGTCAGGGTCCTCATCCTCGTCCTCATCGGTCCCTCTGTCCTCTTCCGTGCCCACAAAGGCAGCAGGAGCGATCTCCTCATCAGACATGGTCTGGTAACCAGGATTGCCACCTTCGTCTTCCAACCAATCCCTCACATCATCGATGCCCACCTGCTCTCCTGCTGTTTGAAGGTGACTGTGAAAATCATCCACGTCAAACCCCTCAAAGTTGTGCTCAGTCTCGATTCCCTAGAGGAGATCAACCACTTTCGAGGGTTTCACGGAGACTTCCTTCCACACGTTCGCCCAGCTGAACACTGAAGACTTTAAGTCATAGCACCGAAGATTCTGCAAGATCTGTTCCCCACGTGTGTCCTCAATCACGTCCTCGTCCTCCAGCACAACCATCACCTCATTCAGGAACCTCCGGTGGTGTCTCTTGGCAGCCATTATAACACCCTGGTCTATTGGTTGAATCAGAGGAGTCATATTAGGTGGCAGAAACATGCACCTAATCCACCCCTGGTAAGCAACCAAATCCTTCTCAGACAGATGCGCTGGGGCATTGTCCAGGAGCAGGAGTGCCCTCACCTGGTCACAAGCGATACCAAGGACCTCCGTTTGATGATGAATAACTTCCTTGATGAAATGTCTGTGGAACCAATCTCTGTAGATCTTAGCAGTGAACCAGGCCTTCACAGAATGGTACCATACAACATGCAGGCTCTCTATCAACTCGCAGAGACAACATGGTTGTTTTGCACGCTGAACAACACCGGGTTTGGGGCAGTGCATCCCATTAGCATTGGCACAGCAGAAAACAGAGACACGTTGTTTGGACAGCTTCCGACTATGCACAGTCTTCTCCCTTTCCTCAGCTAGGGTGTTGGTGGGCAAGGAGTGGTGGAATAGGCCAGTTTCATCAGCATTGTAGACTAGACCAAGGGCAAGGTCCTCGTCCTAGATCAGGCGCTGCACTTTCTGGGAAAACAGGTCTATGGCCAGTAAGTCCATGGCGGAGCTTGAAGTGAAAGAACCGTCCCTCAGATGCCTTTAAGTCATGCATGTTGTGCAGGTGTGCAAACTTCTCAGCAGCAGCCTTCACCTCAGTCCCACACGCTAGCACACCTGCAACATGTTGCTGACGAAATCACGTCAATGTTGACCGGTCGATAATGGCGTGCTGGGCCTGGGCCATTACCTTCCTGTCACCCCGAAGTGTGCTTTCGGCGAAGTCCTGTCTGTACTGTGTAAGCTTATCACATGACTTCTTGATATCAAACAGTGTTGAATGGGCTAGATCATATTCACAAAGAATGAGTCCTGTGGTCCAGCCTGTGTCAACCTTGCCCAATATCTCACGGTTTTTCCCCAGGGTCAGAACCTTTCTCTTCTGCATCTCAGGTGGTGGTGGAACCATCACCACACACACGAGAATACAGGATAGGGGGGCCACAACCTTAAGAAGGTAGAGAACCACCACAAACACAACCACATTCACAGCCATTGTTGCAAGCAAGTCACTCTGGCAAGAGTGAGGAACGGGCTTGTTTTGGCCAGCAAGCAGTATTGTACTGCCATATCGCACCCAATGATTGCGTCTGAGCACAGAGGAGGCAAAATGAGGCAAACTGACATCTGCATATAAGGTTCACTTCCGTTTGCCCAGGCAAGGGTTAGAAAGTGACAGCAACCTGTACATCACCATTGTATGACTTACGTGACCTGCCAGGGAACTCTGACCATTCGGTAGGGAAGCAGATAGGCACGCATGGTAGGGGTTTCACACTAATCCTGAAGGCCAGGGGACTCCCGCCATTTGGTGTAGAGGCAGACGGAGTGTTTTACCATACATTTTCTTGTGACTTGTGTCTGTGTGTCATGCGTAGTGGCCACCGGTACCCCTCAGCCAGGAACAATGCTCACCTTCTCCTTTCAAAAATAACCATAGGATTTTCTCGAAAATATGCTCAATGTGTTTCCCAGGCAAAATTACACAGGTTATCCTTACCTAACCTAACCAGACTTAACCTATCCCATTAGGGCTGCTTGGCTAAGGTGGCTGACTGTGGTATTGAATACCCATACCAATTGGAACTGTACTGTACAGTACATACACACAGACAATACTGTACTGTGTACAGTACTATCATACAGAGATTACTGTACTGATACTGTAATCATTTCACGGGAAGGAATCTCTCTCTCTCTCTCTCTCTCTCTTTGTGTGTGTGTGTATGTGTGTGTGTGTGTGTGTGTGTGTGTGTGTGTGTGTGTGTGTGTGTGTGTCCCAATGGCCACACGAATTTTGATGTTCTGTAATGAGGCTAACGGCTATTGTCACCGAATATGTACTCATTGCTTGTTGTCTGTGTTTAATGGTGGTAGAGAGGCAGACAGTTGCTATCACCAAACATGTACTCGTGGCTTGCAGTCTGTGTTTCTGTGTTACAATCTCAGTGGCAGTTAGGAAAAACTTAGCCAGGAGGCTGCACAAAACTGGACATTCGGTGCTGATGCATACTGACACATTGACACCGCTTGCATGTCACAGTCATATTACTCAAAGTGCTGGAGGTTCACTGGGAGTGATTGGACGAGTGCATGGCTTTGACCATTCAGTACAGGGGCGGACGGACATTTTAGCTCTGGTTGTGGGTTATGGACTACTTCCCACTCACGGCTCGAGCCCAGCGGCCACGATACCAAATGTTTGGACATGTCGACATGCCAACCGAAGTTCTCGGGCACTTTTACGTCCAGATAATAGCAAGTAAATCGGATAGTGGTTTAATAGGGCCAAGGTCCAGCATCTGGATAAAGAGAGTTTGGGTAATTGAGGGACTATATATATATATATATATATATATATATATATATATATATATATATATATATATATACAAACTCATCAGCCATCATCAGCCATGACAAGTCCACTGCTGGACAAAGGCCTTCCCCAACCTTCTCCACGAATTCTTTGACTGAGCCAATCTTTGCCACATTTTCCCTCCAAATTTCTCCATCTCATCTCTCCACCTCCTGTCTGACCTTTTTCTGCTACACTTAAAATTTCTTGGTGGCCAATCAGTCAGCGTCTTCCCACCTCCATTTATATATTTTTAAAACTTTTATAATATATTTGACTTTAGTCTGTTCTCTCAACCACGTTGATCTTTCCCTGTCTCTTAACGATATTCCCAACATTGACCTCTCCATTGCTCAATGAGAATGGATTAATATATTTTCCATCGATTTTGTCATTTTCCAGGTCTCACAACCATACGTCATAGCTGGAATTATACATTCGTTATATATTTTTCGTTTCACACAAACTGGCAAGCTACTTTTCATAATGTCTCTATGTTTACCAAAAGCTCTCCATCCAGTTGTAATACGACTTTTTATTTTTGATTATTTGTTAATTTTAGTATTTGCCCCAAGTAATTGTACTCCTCGACTTCTTCAAGAATTTCTTTGCTTCTTCTGATGACGCTCTTTGGTGTTCGTGGAACATTACTTTAGTTTTGATCCGGTTTATCTATATCCCTGCTTTGAGACTTTCTCTGTTCAGGTCATTTAACATTTCTTTCAATATCTCTGCTTTTTCTGAGATTAGGACGATGTCATCTGCAAATCTTAAATGGTTTAGCTTTTCTTCATCTATGTTCACTCCTTTGTTTTTCCAGTTTAGCTTTGTGAAAATACTTTCTAGGCATGCTGTAAATAATTTTTGTGAAATTGTATCCCCCTGATGCACACCCTTCTCAATCTTAATTTTTTCCAAGTCCTTATGTAATTTAACTGTAGCAGTTCCCCCTTTATATATGTTTTCGGGCAGTTTTACAATGTTCTCATTCACTCTTTGTTCTCGCAATGAATTTATAATATTTCTGTGTGCTCCACTGAGGTGAAAGCCTTTTCGTAATCAACAAAACCTAAGCACACTGGTTTATTATATTTTGTAGTTTTCTCAATTAGCTGATTCATGGTGTGTACATGATCAGTAGTCGAGTATCTGCTTCAGAGTACTGCCTGTTCATGCACTTGGTTTTACTCCAAATCTGTTGTTATTCTGTTCGAAAGGACTTTAGTGGAGAATTTGTAAATGGCCGATAATAAGCTAATGGGTCGACAGTTACCAAGATTTTTGAGTCACCTTTTTTGTAAAGTATAATAACTGTTGCACTGCACCATGTTTTGGGAATTTTCTTCTCTTTTTATACATTTAGTAAATAAATCAGCAAACCTGTTTTGTACTTCTGCTTCTCTATCCAACAGTAAATCTGTTACTATTCCATCTTCTCCTGGGGCCTTCCCTCCTTTCATATTTTTAAGAGAAATATTTACTTCGTCTGGTGTTACCTCAGGTATTTCACTTGTGTCAATTGAATGGCTAATGGTACTACTGTCTTTGAACCATACAGTTCTTTGTAAAATTCTCCAACTCTCTTCACCATCTTATGTCTGCATTTAATGATTTCACCGTTTTTGTCTTTCAGTGATGTAATTCGTTGCTTTCCTAGTGTCATTTTACTTCGGACCTGTTTCAGACTTTTTCTTTTTTTGATGGTTTCTTTGATCTGGTCCATGTTTCTCTTTCTTTTTTCTTCTCTTTGTCTCTTGTTGATAAGATTTTTAAATTCCGGTCATTCAGTTTCTCATTCTTGGTTTTTACTTTCATTTTTTTTTTTTTTTTCATAAGCTCGAGTGACTTTTCTGAATACTTCTTGGCTTTGGTTGTACTAGGTTTTCCTACTACCTCCACTGACTCCTTTAGCACTTTTGTTAGTCTGTCATTTAGCTCATCAATGTCACATTCAGCATGAAATCTGTTCCTTATTTCCAACTGAAAGGCTGTTTTGTTTTCGTTTACTGTTATTAGGCTTAACTTTTTATCTTTAATCATCTTCTTTCTTTCACTCCTGAAATAGAATCTGGCTGTGCAACCCATCATTCTATGGTCACTTTCTGTATTTACTTTGTTGATAACTGTCACACACTTATGATCGTGTTATTATCTGCTATAATGAAGTCAATTTCATTCTATGTTTCTCCATTTGGGCTTCTCCAGGTCCACTTTCTCCATGTTCTTTTGTGGAAGAATGGGTTCATTATCTAATGTTATACATTTCAGCAAAATTTACCGCCATTTCTCGTCTTTCATTCCTTCGTCCCACTCCAAATTTTCCCATACATACATCTCCATTTTTTGATTTCCCAACTTTTGCATTGAAATCTCCCATGAGTATAGTTTATGTGGTCTTTTCTTCTTCCATGATCTGGAAGATGTTGCCATATGTTTCTATTTCTTCATGTGAACATTGACATCATTGTGCATATACTTGTATTAACGGCCATACCACGTTGAGTACACCGCTTCCCGTCCTATCAGCGAAGTTAAGCAACGTTGGGTCTGGTTAGTACTTGGATGGGTGACCTCCTGGGAACACCAGATGTTGTTGGCATCCCTACGTGTCAAGTGGGGTTGGTGGAGGATTAGTGCCCCTCCCTGTAAAACGATTAACTCTAAGCCCATGGCCACCCCGTTTGGGATACATGGCGTCTGGCAATGAGTGAATGAAAATGAATGACTTTTAGGCTATATTTTTTGCATAGTCAAACTACAACCAATGGGTCTCTGTCAGATACAGTGCTGAATTTAACAATAATTTTCTGCAAGATTTCTGTTAATTTGAAATCCTGCACCAGTAACGCTTTCATTTTACCTTCCTCTGCATTAAAGAAAAGGTGGTTGCTGTCTTTGAGCTGAATAATTTTTTGTTCTTTTCTGTGGGTCTCACAAAAACCTACAATTTCCCAACTAATGTTTTCCAGTTCTGTCATTATGTTATACATACATAATGATATATATATATATATATATATATATATATATATATATATATGGAGCCTCTGTGCTACAGTGGTAAAGTGAGCGTTGTCGTACACTGAAGAACGAGGGTTCGTGCTCAGCCAGGGTAATAAACTTTGGAAGCATTCTCCCGGCCATGTACTTCTTTGGCGGACCAAGGGGGTGCTGTGGTTGAACCAGTGCCGCATACTGTAAAGTATGCTTGCACCCAGTCAGCCTGCACAGGCCGATTACACTTGGTTCACAGACTACACACACATCCAAAGCCACTCGAACATTCCAATCACACTTACAAACACTTCTCACCCTACATAGAATATCTACCAGACAGCCTAAGCCACTTGGTAGAGATACATAGGCTGTATCGTCCCCACTTCGGTCAAGATAGGCCGGTCGTGCAGTGGATACTCAAACGGGGAGATATATATATATATATATATATATATATATATATATATATATATATATATATATCATCATCATCCGGACCTCCTTTCCCACCCAAGGGCGGGGCGAGGTGTAGCAATGTCCAAACAGCCCAGAATTGCCCAATCCAATGGGCCACTCTTCCGTTCACTCATCATTCAAGCCCCCGGAATCCTGGCTCTATTGGATACGCCAAAAACATTCACCACGTTCTGTAGCTTCACATAATCGTATCTGACAGAGTCAATCGACGCTGCCACGTTAAAAGGGATGCCAAAAATCCCTGATTATGCACTTCTCCTCACAAAATTCATCCAGCCAGCTCGATCTCCTGTCAGTTCCCTAGCCTCACCGAGTTCCAAACCTCTCTTCCTCACACATTCATCCACCATATCTCTCCACCTTTTCCTTGGCCTACCTCGCCTCCTCCCTTCTTCAAACTCGCTCAGATATACCTTCTTCACCACTCTATTGTTATCCATTCGCTCCACATGACCATACCAGCTCAGTACACTCTCATCAGTTCTGGTATCCACCGACTTCGTCACTCCACATATTTCACAAATCACATTATTTCTCATCCTCTCCACCCTCTGTACTCCACACACATTCCTCGGCAGTCCCATCTCCACTGCTCTTACTCTTGACTTTTCATTTTCATGCCACACCATAGTCTCACATCCATTTGTTAAAATTACCACTAACACTCTTTCATGTAAGCCTCTTACAGCTGCAGTATTCAAGCCTATGTTTCTTATCACTACCTTCATTGCACCAGCTACATTTCTTCCTTGTGTCACTCTACTTTCAACTGCTTTTGCACATTTTCCTCTCTTTTCTATCACCGTACCCAGGTATTTTAACTCTGTCACCAATTCCAGTCTCTCTCCATTCACTGTAACGTCGCATTGGGAGTTACCTTCTCTTCAATAACCATCACTTTACTTTTTCTACATTTACTCTCAAGTCACGACGGTCACAGATATCAGCAAAACTTGCACAAGCCTACCAAGTTCTTGTCTGGTATTTGCAAGCAGTATTGCATCATCAGCATACAAAAAATTTTAGAGATTCCATCCATCACCATTCATTACCAACACCATCCTCCTCTCCATTACTCGTGTTTTTACTTCTCTCATCACCCCATTCATATATATATTGAACAACCAGAGGGACATGAGACAACCATGTCGCACGCCCACACCGATCGTGAACCATTCACTTAGATGCCCATTGACCCTTACATATGCATCACTACCACCATAAAAACTCTTGACGGCACCTAGTAGCTTACCGTCTACACCGTACATGTGTAAAACTTTCCATAATCCTTCTCTGTCCATTTTGTCGTGTGCTTTTTCCAGATCCATGAACGCCATAAACACCTTTTGGTGCTTTTCACAAGCCTTCTCTATTATCTGTCTCACTGCAAATATTTTGTCCACACATCCTCTGCCACTCCTAAAGCCACCCTGTTCAACACTCTCTGGGACTTTTGATATTTCTCTTACTTTCTCTATAATAATCCTTCCATATACCTTCCCTACCACACTCAATAAACTTATGACATGATAATTCTTGGACTCACTTCGCTCACCTTCAGTTTTGTAGAGGGGTACAATCACAGCCTTTTTCCACTCTGCAGGCACAGTTTCACTCATCCATGCCTTCTTACATATCTCCAACAAGCACTTCATTCCACTCTGTCCACTACACTTAAGCATCTCTGCATACATCTCATCAACCCTAGCTGCTTTCCCATTTTTCAGTCTCTTCACAGCACTCTTCACCTGTGCGAGTGTCGCATCTCCTGGCAGTGCTTCTTTCTCTGCACACCCGCAAAACCAATCAAGTCTACAGCCACTGTGCTCTCTCTACTCCCATTCATAAGTCTTTCAAAATATTCTTTCCGTCTGGTCCTTACTTCATCCCCATGGGTTAATAATCTGCCACCTACATCCTTCACACCATCACATTTCTTTCCGCTTTCACTTCTACTTTTCCGCACCTCTTTCCGGAATAACTTCCTATTTTCAAAGTAGTTAGCATTCATTATTCTTCCTAGATCATCATTTATCTCCTTCCTTTTCCTCTTCTCTAATCTCCTTGCGTGCTTCTTGCTCTCAATATATTCAGTTCTTATTACAACTGAACCCCTGTCCTGTAACAACTTTAGCCACTTCTTCCTCTCTTCCTCCACCACTCTCTTAAACTCTTCATCCCACCATGCCTTAGCTTCCTTCTTTGTTGTTTCTCTTGCCACACCACACGCTGCTTTAGCATTGCTAATTATGCAATCCCTATATTCATTCCACAGGCTGTCCAGATCCATCTCATTCCAATGTACCGATTCTAACTCCTCCTCTACTTTGGTCCTGTAATCATCTGCCATTTCTTTGATCCTCAGCTTCTCAACTTTCAGTCTTTTTATCTGACTGCTCCTCTCTCCTGATCCACCTCACTTCTCTCAGCTTGATCTTGCATACCACAATCATATGATCTGACAGACCTCCACATTGTCCTCTCACAGCCCACGTATCAGCAGCCATTCCCATCATCGACCTCTCTACAAGCACGTAATCAATCACGCTTCTTTCAACACGATCCCCGTTCCCTCTGTACCATGTACACATTATTTATGTGCATCTTTGTGTCTGAAATATGAGTTACAAATGCACAACCTCCTCTCCTGACACATATCCTTTAGTCGCTTCCCATTACCATTTTCTCCTGGAACTCCATAACAACCCATTATGTCATCCTCGGGACTAGTGCTTACTATTCCATTCATATCCCCCATTATGATCACTTTATTGCTCCTAGTCATTTCTCCCACTACTTCATCCAGCTCATCCCAAAACCAGTCTTTCTCTCATTCCTGTCTTCACGTGGTGGATACGCTACAAGCTAAGCCACTTTCACCTTTTCAGACTTGATCTTGACATACATACACCTCGAGCTGACACATTTGCAGTCTCTCATTCCACTCTGCCACACCTAATTCATCAGCGAAGCAACTCCTGCCTTGCATCTTCCTTGCCCATTCATTCCCAATCTTACACATTTCACACCATCCCACTCCTCCACTTCACACCCTTTCATCTTAGTTTCACACAATGCCATCACGGCATATCTTGCACTCTTGAACACATGCATTACTTCCACCCTCTTGCTATATAGACTGTAGCACCGGTCGAATAGGGCAGTACTCCCAAGGTGGATGGCAAGCTGGTGATAGGGAGAGCTGGAGCTCCCGTTTCACCAGCCCTCAGGACTTGATCCTGACCATCTCTTTTTGCTGAACATTTTCATTGCTTTCATATTCTGGTCAACTCTCATTTTTTTCAATAATAACTTTAACAAGTCATCATCCATTCCCCCACTAAAGTCTTCAGATGGCAACATTACAAATGACCCACCCGGGAAAGCAGATATTTTTGCCAGTACATTTGCCAACAATTCTACCACAGAGGAAGCCAGCCAGAACATCCCAGTACTAGAACTTGACTCTCCCTAAATTGTTCCGCTTAAAATACAGACATGTAAAATCCATCCTAGACAATTTACCCACCAACAAAGTTCCAGGTCCAGATGGAATTCAGGCAATTGTTTTGAAAAAGTGTTCCCCAGAACTTGCCTCTATTCTTGCTAAATTATTCAGACTATGCATACGTACTTCTTCATTCCCTAATTCATGGAAAGAAGCCAATATCCACCCAGTTCCAAAGAAAGGAAGTTCCTCTGACCCTTCTGATTACAGACCAATAGCTGTCACATCTTCTCTTGGTACGGTTTATGAATCTTTAATTAATAAGCACTTAGTTAAACATCTTGAATCCAACAACTTAATTAATGATAGACAATAAGGTTTTCGCCACGAAAGATCCACCACTGACATACTCAATCTCCTGACTCATACCATTCATCAATCAATCGACCTACATGGAGAAACTCATGCAGTAGCCCTTGATATTTCTAAAGCTTTCGACAGAGTATGGCACCGTTTCCTGTTGTCCAAACTCCCTTGCTATGGACTAAAGTCTCTTGTTCCTTTGATTTCCTCATATCTCGGTTACAGAAATATAAAAGTTGATGATGTATATTCCAATTTCCAATCAGTTAATGTCAGCGTGCTGCAAGGATCAGTTCTGGTGCCAACCCTGTTCATGATTCATCTTAATGATCTCTTATCTGTCACCCACATTCCCATCCATTCATATGCAGATGACTCAGCATTTAATAGTTCATTCACACACAGACACCCATTTACAGTCTAATATCTCCAACTCTCAACTCAGTGCAGCCATCTCTGTAAATCAAGACTTATCTCCGATCAGTGAATGGGGACAAAACAACCTTGTCTCATTTAATGCTAGTAAACCTAATATATACAAGTTACTAATAGACAGGTGTTGCCAGATTCGTATGTTACCTTCAATGCTACAAATATTCTCATCTCCAAAAGTATTGAAATTCTTGGTGTCTCACTTAACCCGCCCCATCCCAACCGATTTTCCACCACTGACCCCCCCCCCCCCCAATCCCAACCAGTTTTGGAAAAAAAATTTTTTTTGGCTCAAACCTCCACTTTTGGTGAGAAACATCGAAAATTCACAGAGAAGTCGCTCACATGAGGTTTAAAGTACTCTGTACAGGTAGCAGTATCCCTTACCTTACTGTGTATTCTATCAGGGTGCCTCCAAAGAAAAGTAGTTCTATAGGAGGGTAACTATTCCACACCACTCATAAACGGTATTTATTTATTTATTTGGTACGAATCAATATGTAGCATGAGAGCATACTGATTTTCACACAGTAATATAAGCAATATAAGCATTGTTTCACTCACAAACACATCAACATACCTGACCTTTTTTGGCGACATTACATGATCATCGTTTCTGACTGTTTCTTCCTCTAATACTACATGAACTTTGTCCTCCACATTGTCATCGATTGGGGAATCACTCTGGCCTAGGATTTTGTACCGTAGCACGACATGTCTTTACTGGCCATGTCACTGGTAACATGGGAATTGCCGAGACAGTGACGTGCAGGGGGGGGGGAAGGTAATGCGAGGTAAGGCATTGACCCTGCCTGGCATCTTGTAGAGGAAGGTGTCTCACATATACGTACCAAAAATTACGCGCAAAATTTGAAAATTCTACAAATTAGGGACCTTGCAATTGCTGCATGTTATATATGTCAATGGGAGTCACAGTGACAAAACGTGTGGGCGTATATATACGTCAACAGGAGTCGGCGGGTAAACAATGCCCTCAGCCGGACCTCTCAGGTCAGATCACTTGCTATAACCGCCTCAGAGAAACTCGGATTATTGTACAGAGTCCATAACTTCTTGACTGACGAGAAGTTAGCTACAATTTATAAGAGTCATGAAGCTCTCAGCTTGAGTACTGCTCACCCTTGTTGAATGGATGTGGAGAGGTTGCATTAAAACAACTAGACAAAATTCAGAACAAAGCTATTAGAATTATTAATAACCCTGCTATTACTAATAAACTACCTCTTCTCCAGGCAAGAAGGAATGTTGACTCTCTTACATTATTTTACAGATATTTTCATAGCAAATGCTCAGACGAAGTTGCACCCATTGTGCCACATTTCCATGGCTTCCCTTGTGCTACACTGGCATCTGTTAGCATTAATGACTGGAATGTCACTCAGCCATATTGCAGAACTTCTGCCTAGCAGAATTCTTTCATTCCCCAAACTGCACCTCTCTGGAACTCTCTTCCCCAGAGTTGTTTCCCTTAAAACTTCAACGAACACCTGTTCATGTCTAACTGTTACAGATTTTATGAACAAAGGACACCAGTAATCTGTTGTATGGATTTTTTTTTTTCTCATTTGTTTTTCCTTCCTCTGCTCTGTTATATATATATATATATATATATATATATATATATATATATATATATATATATATATATATATATGTAGCCCAATGCCCTAATCCCACAAAGGGTGGCCGCAGACAAAACACCTCCAAATCGCTCTGTCACCCACCATTTGACTGCCCTCCCCAAACTCACTATTCCCTCCCTCATATACCTCTCAACTCCATCCCTCCACCTCATCCTCGGTCTTCCCCTCCCTCTCCCTCCCTCCACTTCACCTACATACACTGTCTTAGTCAATCTTTCATTCTCCATTCTCTCCGCATATCCAAACCACCTCAGTGTATTTCTCCTAATTTTCTCAACCACATCCACATCCACTCCATAACGTTTCTTCACTTCTTCATTCATCAACCTGTCCCTCCATGTCACTCCACATGCTCCTCTCAAGTAACTCATTTCCACTCCCCTCACTATTGACTTGTTCCCCTCTTGCAAGGTCCACGCCTCGCTTCCATACGTCAGGGTAGGGATCACAATATTGTCATGCAGTGACTTCTTAACTTCCATACGCACCTCCCTATTTCTCATCACTGCTTTCAGTGAACAAACAACCTTCTTTCCCTGGTGTACCCTTTCAAGCACTTCATCCCCCAAAGTTCCATCCTTACTAATCACACTACCCAAGTAGTTGAATGAACTCAGATTCTCCATATCCTCACCATCCAACCTCACTACGCATTCTATGGCTTCATTCCTCTCAAACGCCATAACTTTACTCTTGTTTACATTAACTTTCAGATTCCTCTTCCTACACACTGTCCCAAATTCATTCACCAAACGTTGCAACTCCCATTCATCTTCACTCAACAATACTGTATCATCAGCAAACAGCAACACCTGAATCTTCCACATCTCACCTTCTTTATTTAGAGCCACCCCCACATCCACTGCCTTACCTTGCACCTCCTGTACAACCCCATCCATGTATGTATTAAACAGCCATGGAGACATCACACATCCCTGTTTCAGTCCCACAGTGAGATCAAAGAACTCACTCAGCTCACCATCCACTCGCACCATAGCCCTAGCTCCTTCGTACATACTCTTCACAGCACTCAACAATTTCCGCTTCACTCCATATATTCTTAATAGCTTCTTCATACCTTGCCTATCTATTTTGTCACAACCTTTCTCCAGGTCCATGAAGACAGCATACATTTTCTTTCCCTTCTCTTGGTACTTCTCCACTAAACATCTTAGAACAAATATCTGATCTAAACACCCTTTTCCCTTCCTAAATCCCCCTTGTTGTTCTCCAACTAGCTCCTCTGTTATATGCCTAGCCCTATCAATGAGTATTTTACCATATATATTTCCAGTCACACTAAGAAGGCAAATACCCTAATGCTTACCGCATACTTCTCTCTCCCCTCTTCCTTTGTATAAAGGAACATTTATACCCGATTTCCAGTCCCCTGGAACTCTCCCCTCTTCCCAAGCCAATCTACACAACTTCCATATCCACTCCACAACAATCTCACCCCCGTACTTCAGCATTTCACCACACACTCCATCAATTCCTGGAGTCTTTCCCATCTTGATCTTCTTCATCGCTTCCACTACTTCCGCCCTACTGATCTCTTCCTCCCTCCTCTCATTGCTTTTTCTCCCAGCCATTCCCCAACCACTTATACTCGCACTGCTGTCATTCTCTACATTCAACAAATCCTCAAAGTGCTCCTTCCATCTCCTCAGTTTCTCTCTCTTCTCTAGCAGCAATCTATTTTACACATCTTTCACTCCACTATTTCCCCTTTCACCCTGTCCTACTTTCTTTACCTCCTTCAAAACAATTTCTTATTCTCCCTCCATATTACACTCAGATTCCTCCCAAACTCTTCATCCACTTTCTTCTTACTCTCCTTGACCAATTTCTTCACCTCCCTTCTCCTGCTCACAGATACCTTTTTCTTCCCTCTCTCCTCTTCTCCCCTACCTCTACTCACTAGCCATTCACTATATGCCTTCTTCTTTTGTTCCACAGCTCGTTTCACCTCATCATTCTACCATGGTGTCCCTTGCACATCCCTGCATCTCCTCCTCACTCCACAAACCACCTCACACGCTGCGCCTATCTCTTCCGTGAATATCTTCCATACATCTTCCACCCCTTTCATCTGCGCTAACTCATACCTTTCCAATCTTTCTTCCACTATGCTCTTATACTCTGCCATTTTCTCACTATCTTGCAACTTCTCCACTCTTTTCACAGGAGCTGTATCCTCCTGTCTTCCCCTTCGTCTCTTCACCCATTTACTTTCCAGCCTTACCTTGGCCATCACTAAGTGATGGTCCGAGATTCCATTCCCGCACCCTCCTCACACTCTTGCATCCAACACTTGTCTTCTCATTCGCTCATCCAGACACACGTAATCTATCATTGCCTTTCGTTCAACAAGTTCACCGTCCATCCTCCTCATGACTCTCTGTGTTTACTGTACCTGTAGATCATCTTGTGCCAAAAGGTATTGGCTATTGCCAACCCCTTTCCAGCTCAGTTGTCCACCAAAGCACTACCATTCCCATCTACTTCAAATGGCACACCCCAGTGACCAACCACTCCATCCACTCGTACATTCCCAACTTTGCCATTCTTGTCTCCTATCAAAAAGACTCACTCGCTCCTCTCAAACTTGTCCATACATGCTTCTACACTTGCCCAAAACTCATCTTTCACTCTTGTCACTCGGTCCTTTGTCGGCACATACGCACATACAATCGACCAACCCTTTATACCTACTTTCATCCTCACCCATACAATCCTTGCACCCACTGTTCCATACTCTTATATTCTCCTTCCACTTCTTGCTTATCATCAGACATACTCCCTATCTTGCCCTCTCACTCTCATTAACTCCCGCACATATTCCTGAACCGTATTCCCATTCTCTCACCCTGTCAACTTACCATTTAGTTTCAGTCAATCCACATATATCCACTCTTGCATCCTCAAGCACCTGAACAATCTCTCTCTCTTTCACTTCATCATTCACTCCTCTCACATTCCATGTCCCCACCCTTAGACTGTGCACTTATAATATATATATATATATATATATATATATATATATATATATATATATATATATATATATATATATATATATATATATATATATATATACATGTGTGTGTGTGTGTGTGTGTGTGAAACATGTGTTCCCTACGTGACAGGTTGGTTGGTGGAGGGTTAGTGTCCCTCTCCGGAAAACAGCTAACTAAAAATACGAAAAAGAAGCCTCAGACCAGGACTGACCAAAAGTTGACAACTAAGGACCGAACAAAGGACTTGGTACGGATTATTACATAGAATGTAAGAGGTGCAAATGATGAGGTGAAAGAAAGAGATACTGTCCAGGTGCTTGAGGGTGCGAAAGTGGATGTATGTGGATTAACTGAAACTAAATTGAGGGGTGAGAGTGTGAGAGGATGGGAGTATGGATGGGGTATATGCGAGAGAGTGAGAATGAGAGGACAAAAGAAGGAGTGTTTATTGTTGTGAATAACAGATGGAAGGAGAATATAAGAGAGTATGGATCAGTTGTCTCAAGGATTGTGTGGGTAAGAGTGAAAGCTGGACTACAAATGTGGGCGATTGTGTGCGTGTATGTACTAACACAAGGTCGTGCAAGTAGAGTGAAAGAAGAGTTCAGGACAAATGTGGAAGCATGCATGGAAAAACTTGAGAGGAATGAAAGAGTGTTTTTGATTGGAGAAATACATGGAAAAGTAGGGAATGCGAAGGTGGATGGAGTAGTTGCTGAGTGGGGTGTGTCTGCAGAGATGGATGAGAATGACAGTGCTTTAGTGGACATTTGTGCCAGGAAAGGGTTGGTGATAGCTAATACCCTCTTCAGGATACAAGGTAGGGCAGTGAATATTGCAGTGGCCCTAGTGAGAGAGGGCAGTGTTTGGAAAGTCCCTGTACTGGTTGTCGATGATACTGTGTTGTTCACTGAAGACAAAGGGGAGCTGCAAGGCTTGGTAGATGAGTTTGGGAGTGTGTAAGAAATGAAATCTAAAGGTGAATGTAGGGAAGAGTAAAATTATGGTCCTCGAGAGAAGTGAAGTCAATGAATCTACAGTGAGATTGGATGAGGAGGAAATGGAGAACGTGAGTGCGTTTAAGTACTTCGGTAGTGTGATGAGTAAGGATGGAAGTTTAGAGGGTGCAGTGCTTGAAACGGTACAGCAGGGAAGGAAGGTTGCTGGTTCCTTGAAGGCAATGCTAAGAAACAGGGATGTGAGCATGGAAGTGAGAAAGCTACTACATGACAGTATTGTGATACCAACTCTAACATATGGAAGTGAAGCTTGGACCTTGTTGGAGGAACAGAAGTCAAGAGTGAGAGCAGTGGAAACGAGTTATTTGAGAGGAGCATGAGGAGTCACATGGAGAGACAGACTGACAAATGAGGAAGAGAAGGATTGTTGTGGTGTGGATGTGAATGTGATAGGAAGCGTTAGGAGAAACACATTAAGGTGGTTTGGCCACGTGGAGAGGATGGAGAGTGAGAAACTGACGAGGAGAGTGTATGTGAGTGAGGTGGACGGGGGGAAAGGGAGGGGGAGGCCAAGGATGAGAAGGAGGGATGGATTGGAGAGGTATATGAGAGAGCAGGGTGTGACCTGGGAGCAGGGCAATGAAATGGCGGGGGACCGAACGACATGGAGGCGATCTGTTTATGGCCACCCCTTACGGGATTAAGGTGTCTGGCAATATGTATATATATGCTTGTGTGGTCCCGTTGTATAAAGGCAAGGGTGATATGTATGAATGTACTAACTTTAGGGGTATAAGTCTGTTGAGTGTTGTAGGTAACATGTACGAAGTATGGTAAAGTGCTAAGAGAGTTAGAGAGGGTACAGAGGGAGTGACTGGTGAAGAGCAGTGTGGCTTTAGGAGAGGGAGGGGATGCGTGGATCAGGTGTTTGCTGTGAGACAAGTGTGTGAAAAGTATTTAGCGAAAGGCAAGGGTGTGTTTTGGGCATTCATGGATTTAGAGAAAGCGTATTGATAGAAATGAAAGAGAGGCTTTGTGGACTGTCTTAAGATTGTATGGACTTGATGGAGAGTTTCTAAAAGGGGTGAAAAGCTTTTATGTAAATAGTAGAGCGTGTGTAATAGTGGGAAATATTGTGAGTGATTGGTTTCCAGTGAGAGTAGGGCTGCGGTAGGGATGTGTGATGTTGCCTTGGTTGTTTAATATTTATAAGGATGGTGTTGTAAGGGAGGTGAATGCAAGAGTTTTAGGTGGAGGTCTGAGTCTGGTGAATGGTGATGGTAGAGAGTGGAATCTGAAGCAGCTGCTGCTTGCAGATGGTACTGCACTGGTGGCTGATTCAGAGGACAGATTGAGACAGTTGGTAGAGGAGTTTGAAATGGTGTGTGAAAGAAGGAAATTGAAAGTAAATGAGAATAAGAGTAAAGTGACGAAGTGTACGACGTCGGTAGATGGTACGAGGATGAATATAGTTTTGAATGGTGAGTTGCTTGAGGAGGTAGAGTGTTTTAAGTGTTTAGGGACACATGTTGCTGTGGATGGAAGAATAGATGCAGAAGTGAAGTTTAGAATGAATGAAGTAGGAAAGGTACTGGGAGGAAAGAAAAAAGTGTTCAGATGTCATTCGCCTAGAATGGATGTAAAGAGAAGGCTGTATGAGGGTGTTGTGGTACCGACTGCGTTATATGGGGCTGAAACATGGAATATGGATGAAGCAGAGAGGAAAAGTTTGAATGTAATGGAGATGAAGTGACTAAGGAGTATGTGTGGAGTGACGCGTATGGATCGAGTAAGAAATGATGAAGTGTAAGGAGAAATGGAGTTGTTCGGGAGATGGCTGATCGAGTTGAGCAGAGGGTGTTGTGATGGTTTGGGCATATGGAGAGAATGGATAATGAGAAATTGGTGAAAAAGATAACTAGATCTGATGTGAGAGGCGTAAGGCTGAGAGGGAGACCACGAATAGGATGGACGGACAGTGTGAAGAGAACGCTGGATGCGAGAGGGATGTCTGTTGAGCAAGGAAGAGTGGCTGTGCGTGACAGATATAAATGGAAATTGTGAATGAATAAATGATGACGCAGCCCTGAGGGGATATTCTCCCGCATTTGGTCTGATCAGCTGATCAGGTCAGGTGTAGGTAAGGGGATGAGTCTATTATGATGTGGCAGAGAGAGAGAGAGAGAGAGAGAGAGAGAGAGAGAGAGAGAGAAAGAGAGCAGGGGTACCCAATCTTTTTGCTCCTCTGTACCCCTTGGGCATTCTGACAGGTTCCCATGTAACCCTAATAATTAAGGATCAAAAACTGATAAAATTATATTAGTTTTATATTTCATTATGAAATCTGCATGTGTAGAGTATATATTTTTCTTCGCCGCAAATGATTTTTTTTTTTTTTACGATTAACCTAATCAAAATACCTAACCCTACCTGAATTCTTCCCGCTCCTTCTGGCATCTTGCCAAAACACTTGCTAACAACTTTACCTAGTCATCCTTCCCTTCTTTGTTCTACTCTGATGGCTCTGTAGCTATTTTTTCTAATGATAAAGCAGATCTCTTCGTTCAGACTTTCTCCTCCAATTCCACCTTAGACCATTCCGGTGCTGTTCGTCCATCGCTTCACCCCTTCTGACTTCCTCATGACTGACATAAAAATTTCTTCAGCTTATGTATCTTCTGCCATCGCTGGCCTCAATACTAACAAGGCATATAGACCTGATGGAGTCCCTCTTGTTGTCCACAAGAACTGTGCTTGTGTGCTTACACCCTGCCTAGGTAATCTCTTTTGCCTTTGTCTTTCAATATGTACCTTTCCTTCTTGCTGGAATTTTGCTCCCATTCAGGCAGTCCCAAAGAAGGGTAACCATTCCCAACCCTCTAACTATCGTCCAATTGCTTTAGCATCCTGTGCATCATTACTATTACAACCTTTCTGATCGTCAGTATGGGTTCTGTCAGGGATGCTCCACTGGCAATCTTCTCACCTACCTTTCGGACTCCTGGTCATCCTCCCTTCGGAACTTTGGCGAAGGCGTTGCCATTGCACTTGACATCTCAAAGGCTTTCGATCGATTCTGGCATAAATCATTAATTTCCAAACTGTCCTCTTACGGTTTCTATCCTTCTCTCTGTGCCTTCATCTACAGTTTCCTTTCTGGTCGTTGTATAGCCACTGTTGTAGACGGCCATCGTTCTTCTCCTAAATCTTTCAACAGTGATATTTCTCAGGGCTCTGCCCTGTCACCAACTATCTTTTTTTTATTCATCAGTGATCTAAGCTGTACATCTATGCCTATCCACTCGTATGCTGATGATTATACCCTTCACCTTTCCATTCGGTTCCCACAACGTCCATCTCAGCAGATACTTCAGCAAACAAGGAATGAGGCTATGACACACCTAATGTCTGACTTGACTTGTATCTCTAACCGGAGTACAAATAATCTTGTTGTTTTTAATGCATCAAAGACTTAGTTCTTAAACCTAACAACCCGACAAAATCTTCCACAGGAGTACCCTCTAATGTTTAATAATTTCCAGCTCAATCCTGCATCATCCTTGAACATGCTTGGTATTTCGTTCACTTGGGATTTATCTTGGAAAGAGTATATTACATCTCTTGTAAAATCTGCTTCCAAGAAATTAGGTGTGCTAAGCCGACTCCATACCTTCTTTATCCCTGCACAGTTGTCGACTTTATACACGAGTTTTATTCGTCCCTGTTTATAGTACAACTCTCATGTGTGGGGAGGCTCCCCACATACAGTTCTTCTTCTCAATAGGGTGGAGTCAAAGGTTTTTTGTCTCATTAATTCTCCTCCTCTTACTGGCTCCCTTCAACCTCTGTCTCTTCGCCACACTGTTGCATCTTTATCTCTTTTCTATCTTTACTTCCATGGTCACTGCTCCTCTGAACTGTCTCCTTGCATCCCTCCACCTCCACGAAGGATGCATAGCACCCGTCTAGCAACATACTCTCATCCCTTTTCCGTCCAGCTCTCTAATGGAAGAGTTAACCATTACTCCCAGTCCTTCATTTATGCAACAGGTCAGCTCTGGAACTGTCTCCCTCTGTATTTCCTACTTCCTATGACCTCCAGTCTCTCAAACGCAGCGTGTCCAGGCATTTCGAAATCAATGGATCTTGAATTTGGCTTTGTTTTGTATTGTTTTTGTTTTTTTCTTGAAAGGAACTGTTATACGGACACCTAGCCTTTGGTTTCTTCTTCCTCGCCTAAAAAAAAAAAAAAAAAGATTCTAATAGCCCCCAAACACATACAGGTTAGGTTAGGTTTTTGGTCAGGTTAATGGAAAAAAAATAATCATATACAGAAGAAGAATGGCAATGATGACTGAAGTCCCAGCTGTGGTGTGAGGCCTTAGTACTGACCATAGTTAACTATACATAACAAGAACAATAAATGAAAAGTCAAGAGTTTCTATAAAAAAAAAAAACGTATTTTTTAAAGATAATACGACTTTAAAAAATACATTTCTAAAATTAATTATGGAAATTCTTGTCATTTCAGTTATTGTTCTTCTTATGTACAGTAAATTTTTTACACAACACTTGCAACAAAGTTATGGCAACAGTGCTGGTGAAGAGTAATGTTAACACACCTTCACTAGTTGTGAGCTTCAGTAGGACTGAGTGACTCAGACATTAGCGGTCGGTACCACCACTGCCTCGAGCCGCCATATACATACCTGATAGTTTCACATCCAATACAGATTGTGGGCTGCAGGAAGTCACTTAATGGTGAAAAAAAAAAAAAAAATGGTAGTCACCTCACTGATATAATTTTAATAAAAGTTATGCTTACTGAAATAAGGAAAATGATAAAAACACGATTTTGTGCAAACTGACTGTAAATTAGAACACCATGTACTGTACACCTTCGTTATTCACTCAGACACCTATCTACCCTTAGAGAAGTGCAAATACATGTACCCCAGGTTGGGAACCCTATATATATATATATATATATATATATATATATATATATATATATATATATATATATAAACCCTTCCATACATGGACTCCAATCGATTCATTAAATACCATTCTGTACAATGCACCATGATGCACATAGTGTCAAGCAAAGGAGGACACAAGTTTCCCACCGATGTGTGTCATATTTTGGTATTTTTTTTTACCAGATTCATGTCATGGTGCACTTTACAGGTTGTTAAACAATCTAACGAATCAAACCACCTGTGCCTGAGAGGGCAAATAAATGAATATATATATATATATATATATATATATATATATAAAGAGAGAGAGAGAGAGAGAGAGAGAGAGAGAGAGAGAGAGATGGATAGATATATACAGTACATACATACATAAGTTCGTTTCGTAAGGTACAACGCAGTCATTTTTCAACATAGTCTCCTTGCAAATTTAACCCGCACCGTCCCGGCGACGTGAATTAACGTCCGCACATGATGTGCACTCATGTCCCGGCGACGTGAATTAACACGGCAACATTGCAAGGTCCCTAATTTGCACAATTTTCAATTTTCTCGAGTGATTTTGCGAGTGATTTTTGGCACGTATGCACGGGACACCTTCCTCTACTCCTGTACAAGATGCCAAGCAGGGACAATGCCTTACACTGCATAACCTCTCCCCTCCCCCTGCACGCCATTGTCTCGGCAATTCACCTGTTACCAGTGATCTGGCCAATAAAGACATTCAGGGCCATAGTGATTCCCCAATCGATGACAATGTGGAAGACAAAGTTTATATAGCATTAGAGGAAGAAACAGTCAGAAATGATGATCAGGTAATGTGGGAAAATAAAGGTCATGAATGGTGATGAGTTAGTGAGTAAAACAATGCTTATAATGCCTATATTACTGTTTGAAAACCAATATACTCTTGTAGTACATATAAATTCGTACCAAGTAAATAAATAAATACTGTTTATGAGTGGATATAATAGTTACCCTCCCATAGAACTCGTTTTCTTTGGTACCAGCCTGTTAGAAAACCCAGTCAGGTAAGGAAGTACTCGTACCTATATTGAGTATTTTAAATCTCAGGTGAGCGATTTCTCTATGAATTTTCGATGTTTCTCACCAAAAGCGGATGTTTGAGCCCAAAAAAAAAAAGGTCCAAAAATATACGGACTGGGGCATACCACTGCCCAGAAAACGTCGGGATGGGGCGGGTTAAGCACTTAGTCCAGCGGTCATGGAGGATATGGATCCTTTCTTTGTAGAAGTTAACATCTTGGGCCCCCAAGAAGTTATGTACAGCATCAGTGACGTCATTATCAGTGGTAAAATTGCATCAGCTAAGCTCCTTTTTCATCTTGTGGAACGGGTAGCAGTCTGAGGATGCCAAATCAGGTGAAAAAGGTGGGTGTTCGACAGGCTGGAATCAACATTCATGGATAGCGGCAATATCCACCACAGACTTGTGAGCCGGAGCATTGTCTTGGTGGAAGAGCACCCCTCTTGTCAGCTTCCCACGTTGATTCTTCTAACTTTCTCTCGTAATTTACTCACGAGATCAACGTAGTAGTCCTTAGTGACAGTGTGACCCTTATCCAGGTAACCCACTAGCAGCACTCCTTCTTCATCACCCAGAATGGAGATGCACCTTCCCTGCAGACATCACCGAATTGGCCTTATTGGGAACCAGAGATCCTTCATGTTTCCACTGTTTCGACTATTGTTTTATCTCTGGTTGGAAGTGGTGCACACAAGTCCCATCCATGGTCACGAATCTCAAGAGAAACCTCTCGGTATCTGCATCAAAATTAGCAAGATTGTCATTTGATATGTTGTAGCAAATCTGCTTCTCATCAGGGCCAAGGAGCTTAGGGACACAGTGAGCTGAAAATCTTAGTCATTTCGAGTTCATTGTGAATCATTATATGGATGCATTCCTGGGAGATACCCTGCCTTGTGGCAATGTAACACTGTTATCCGTTGATCTGCCAATACCTTGTCACGGATTTTGTCAATGGTTTCCTGTGTGGTGACAGTTAAATTCAGCAGCCCATTTCTTAATCATGCTTTAGGAAGAGGCATCCTCCTCATTTTCTCATAGATCTCCTTGGGTGATAAGCCCATGATACCCAGGTAGCGGATGACTCCACGATGGTCTGTTTTCTCAGAAATTACTGATTCTTGAATTTCAATTACCTGGAACAGAAAAAATACAACATTTATGAATTTCAAGCTTCCTTTGTAATAACTCAAAGAGTTGAATTGTATGAAAATTTAGTTAGAACTGTATAGCTCATCTCCTTGCGCAGTACATTAGGCCACAAACTTATCAATCACCCCTCGTATCTATCTATCAATCATTATATATATATATATATATATATATATATATATATATATATATATAATCTCATCTCATCAGTTGTTTGAGTGTCCACTGCAGGACCGGCCTATCTCGACCGAAGTGGAGACGATACAGCCAATGTATCTCTACCTAGTGGCTTAGGCATTCTGGTAGAGATTGTATGTACGGTGAGAAGTGCTTGTAAGTGTAACTGTAGTGTTGGAGTTGCTTTGGATATGTGTGTAGTCTGTGAACCAAGTGTATTTGGCCCTTACAAGCTGACTGGGTGCAAGCACTCTTTATAGTATGCGACACTGGTTCAACCACAGCACCCCTTATGTTCGCAAAGCAGTATGTGGCCAAAAGAACACTCCCAAAGTTTATTACCCTGGCGGGGCACGAACCCTCGTTCTTCAGGGTACAAAAATGCGCACTTTACCACTGTACCACAGAGGCTCCATATCTATCTATTTATCTATCTATCTATCTATATATATATATAGATCTATAATATATATATATATATATATAGATCTATATATATATAGATCAATATATATATATCTATATATATATAAATATATATATAGATAGATAGATAGATAGATAGATATAGATAGATAGGTAGGTAGATATATATATATATATATATATATATATATATATATATATATATATATATATATATATATATGTGTAGATAGATAGATAGATCGATATATATATATATATATATATATATATATATATATATATATATATATATATATATATATATATATATATATATTATTGTCCAAAAAGTTTGGCATCATAGGGATTTATGCACATTTCTTTTTATTCCAGGTACATGACTATGGCGCTGAGCAAGGAGGAATGCATATAGGCCATGCTGCTGGTTGGCAGTCAAAGTCAACGAGAAGTGGCTGACGAGTTCAATTGTTTACATGCAGAGAAGGGATCAATCACCCAAAGCTGTGTGAGCAGACTTTTGAGAAAATTCCATGGCATGGGGAGCATGGATGACACACCTCACAGTGGTTGGCCAAGGGGTGCTACAGATCAACAGACTAGCATTGCAGTTGCGGTGTACATATAGAGCCCTAAGAAGTCCATTCGGCACATGTCCCTGCAAACAAGCGTGTCCAGGAGTAGCATTCACTACGTCCTGAAGCTCCATATGTGGCGTCCGTTCAAACTGCAGCCACACGTAAAATTAAATGAGTATGATCCGGACAGGCTCATAGAATCCTGTGAATGGGCACTGGAGATGTGTTAGGCAGATCACATGTTTCCATCCCAAATCCTTCTTTCCAACGGGGCAAATTTTTATGTCACAAGCGATGTGAATCGTCAGAACACATGTTCCTAGTACCCCACAAATCCACACCAAGCAGGGAGCAAGGTGCTGAACGGCTGATGGTCTAGTGTGGAATATGGAAGAACCAGATTGTTGGTCCATTCTTCTTCAGAGGCATAGCCACAATTGAAGATTGCTTGAACATGTTGGATTAAGGAGCACTGCCCAACCTTTTGAACCCACTAGCCGAGTATCTGGTCTGGCTCCATCAGGACAGCACACCAGCGTATTATGCCATGGTTGTATGAGTGTACCTTGATTGCCAGTTTCCAGGACACTGGATAGGTCGCCGAGAGAGTGTTGAGTGACCCCCACAAAGCCCAGCCCTGACAACACTTGACTTTTACCTGTGGGGTCACTTAAAAGCCTTGATTTATGCCGACAAGACTACTGATCTGTGGCACCTAGAAGAAAGGATCTGTCACGCTTGTCGTCAGATCAATCCTACCATCATCAAACGAGTGTTACTGGAGTGGCAGCATTGACTGGAACTATTTGTTGTAAACAGTGTGGGCCATTATGAACAGATTCTATGATATTTACTATGATGTTGGACTTATGGGACACCTTATATATATATATATATATATATATATATATATATATATATATATATATATATATATATATATATATATATATATATATATATATATATATATATACCGGTATCTCAGTCAGTAGAGAGGTGGCCTGCAGTCCTACTGACCCAGGTTCAAATCCACGCTGGGGCAGGAAAAGGATTTCAATTTCATAAAAAGAGACTTTACTGATCTACCAGAAGAACCACCGACATGTCATAAAAATACCACTGCTAATACCAATACACCAGTCCTATATGAGACAGCCCTAGCATGTATTTAATATGGACGGTGTTAGTGCCGAACTGGTGACGTGTAGAGGTGTATGGTACGTAGGAGGACTACTGGGCCTTGGGAGCAGGCTGTGAAGCCTATGCCCAGAGTCGGACATATAAGTATAAATCAGTATATATATATATATATATATATATATATATATATATATATATATATATATATATATATATATATATATATACATATATATATTGTTACATAGCCTATGATTTCATCATCCTTTGTGTAATTTTAATGCACAGTATGCTGCATGTTTGATCACGAGCGTGTTCTGCCTCAGTCCCCCCCCTTCTACCGTTATAGTAGAGTAAGTCGTCGTTTCTGTTGTTCAGAGTAGGATTGTCAGCTCTTTGTCCCCTATGGCTTCATTTGCGCGTCCTTATTACAAGTTGTATCAAGCTCTGCTGGCCCCTATATAATGAGCTCAGTCTCTGCATTATTGCCACTTAGATCTACTCCTCATTTTGTTCACATCTCTGTCCTCCCCTGTACGGTTATTATTGTGAGTGCTCAGGAAGTCTCCAACCATCTAGCAGCTGTGTAATTTCAGTATAAGTGTTGTTGCATTTTTTCTTGTACTGTGTATCATAAGTTGTTAATTCTTAGGCCTAGTGAGATTTTTGTGATTCATGTGTTTTTGTCAGTCATTCTTGATAATAGTTGGTATCTGTAATAATTTATCTTGCATTAACTGAGCATTACCCAGTGTATTTTCATTTTATCAGGGCTGACTTAGATAAATTTACTCATGCTAATTTCGTGTTAATAGAGGCTATTGCAGTTAACCATATATTTAACCTGTTTTTTGCCATTACATTATCCTTATGAGTCCTGAATGTTTTGTTGTTAGATTGTGCATTAAACTTTAATTTGTAATTTTATCTAACTCTTTTGTTTTGAACCTGGAACTTTGCGGGACAGTTTTCTCTGTTCCGTAACATAAATTTGGCGACCTCTTATCAGGATATTCAGGATATTATCATAAGGATATTGCTTTATATTTTGTGACTGTGATTTATTCATGATGTCTACTATTACTACACTTGATGAAGCCAAAGATTTTTTGTCAAATGTGCAAACAGTGTGTGATGTAGAAAAAAGAACAAAGAATGAACTTAAGCTTGTTGCTCAACAACTGGGAATTGCAGTTCACTCTCATCATTCTAAAGATCAAATTGTTGCCATGATTAATAAAAGCTTGTTTAATATAACTCCTCCAAATGAGCAAACGCAGATTGAATTAGCTAAGTTACAGCTAGCACTGCAGGAGGCTCGTGTTAAGGAGGCTGAATTTCAAGCACGTGCTAAGGAGGCTGAGTCTCAGGCTAAGGAGGCGGAGTCTCAGGCTGAGGCGGAGTCTCAGGCTCGTATTCAGGAGGCACAGATACAGGCACAAATTGAACTTGCCAGGATTCAGGCAGACCATGAGTATCGCATGAAACAAGGTGGAACTGGATCATCTAGCTCTAATGATTTTGACGTGGCTAAAAATGTTAAACTTGTCCCTCCTTTTAATGAATCTGATTTAACAAAGTATTTTCGGTTGTTTGAGAGGGTAGCTACAGGTTTTAATTGGCCCAAAAAGTATTGGTCAGTACTTCTTCAAACTGTTCTCACCAGTAAAGCTCAAGTAACTTATGCATCTTTGCCTCAGGATCAATCTGATAATTATGATGTAGTTAAGAGCTTGATTCTTAAGGCTTATGAGCTTGTTCCTGAAGCCTATAGAGTAAAATTTAGGACAACTTATAAGCAAGATAAGCAATCACATGTTGAGTATGCAAAAATCAAAGAAGATCTGTTAGAGCAGTGGTTAAATTCTAAGAATGTGGATTCTGATTTTGACAAATTTAAGCAGATGATTTTGCTGGAGGACTTCAAAAAGTGTATTAGTAAAGATGTAAGCCTATATCTTGATGAGAAAAGAATAGATAATTTGTCTGATGCTGCAGTTTTAGCTGATGAATATGTTCTCACTCACAAGAGATATTCTAGAGAAAAAGGGAAATCTGAGAGTAAGTACGTTGCCTCTACTCAGAGTACAAGTAACAGGAAAGAGAATAAGGATGATGTTTCTCAGGAAGTAAATACCAGCTTCACCTCTAGATTTCAGAAAAGTAAATGTACTTATTGTAGTAAGCTTGGTCATACTACGGAGAAATGTTTCAGGAGACAGCGTGATGTGAACAAAAAGGAGTCTTTAAATATTCAGTCAATTGGTCTAGTGTCCACTCTTGAGAGTTCCCAGAATTCTTTAACTGAGTTAACTGAACCTGCTTTGAGGGGTAACTTAAATTCTCATGATGGATCTCCTCTTTTGAGCAGTAACGTGGGTGACACTCTCAAGAGTTCATGTGCTAATTTCTTGTCTGATGGTTTTGTCAGTCCTCTGGACAGTAATGACAGGAAATCAGTTAAAATATATCGTGATACAGGTGCTTGCCAATCCCTTATGCTGACCAGTGTTCTAGGCTCTAATGTTAATTCCTCTGATGAAACGGTAATTTTACAAGGTGTAGGGAATAATTACTTCTCTGTTCCTCTGTGCAGAGTGAATTTAGAGTCTGGTTTTGTTAATGGTTCTGTTATGGTTGGGTTGGTTGAGACACTCCCAATGTCAGGTGTAACTTTCTTACTTGGAAATGATATTGGTGGAAGTCAAGTGTGTCCAGCTCCTCAGTTGTCTAGTGAGCCAGTGGCTGCGGCCCAGGATTGTGATGTCCCTGATGTGTTCCCTGCATGTGCTGTCACTAGGGCTAAGTCTAAAGTTACTGGTGACTTAGAGGATAATGATGATGATGATGTTATCCTAGCTGACACTTTTCTTGCTAATTTGGACCACTCACCAGATGAGGCAGTACCCGTAGTGTTGATAATTTGTCTCGTCAAGAGTTGGTTGAGTTGCAGGTTGCTGACCCTGAGTTGAAAGGTCTAGCTAACTCTGCTTACAGTGAAAAAGAGTCAGCCGGTGCTTCTACTTGTTATTATGTAAAGTCAGGAGTACTTATGAGGAAGTGGAGACCCCCAACAGCATCAGCCGACTGTGAATGGGAGGTTGTACATCAAGTTGTCATCCCTCGTGTTTGTAGGCAGGATATCATTAGAGTGGCTCATGATTCCAGTTTGGCAGGACACCTTGGAGTGAGGAAGACTGTGGCACGCATTTTGAAACACTTCTACTGGCCAGGTATCTTCAGGGATGTTTCCTGGTATTGTAAGTCTTGTCACACCTGTCAAGTTGTGGGGAAGTGTAATCAGACCGAAAAGGTTGCACCTCTAGTTCCCATTCCTCCTTTTGAGGCGCCTTTCACCCGTGTGTTGGTGGATATTGTGGGCCCTCTTCCTAAGACTTCTTCAGGATTTTCTTATGTGTTGACCCTGATTGATATGGCTACTCGTTATCCTGAAGCCATTCCACTTAGAAATATCTCAGCAAAGAACGTGGTTAAGGAAATGCTAGGGTTCTTCACAAAGTTTGGTCTGCCCAAGGAGGTACAGTCAGACCGAGGAAGTAATTTCATGTCAAATGTTTTCAAGCAGTCTCTGAAAGAGTTGGGCATCACCCAGATCATGTCTTCAGCTTACCATCCCCAGACCCAAGGAGCGTTGGAGAGATATCATCAAACACTCAAATCGATGCTCAAGAAATACTGTTTGGAACATCAGAAAGACTGGGATAAAGGTCTTCCATTCGTTGTGTTTGCCGCAAGAGAATCTCCAAATGAATCTCTGGATTTCTCACCTTTTGAACTACTGTTTGGCCATGAAGTAAGAGGACCCCTTAAGCTACTCAAGGAATGCTGGCTGTCGGAGGAAGATGACGTCAACCTGCTGGAGTATGTGATGAAGTTCAAAGAACGGCTGTCCACTGCTTTACAACTGGCGAGAGAGAATTTAGGAGCTGCTTAGGAGAAGATGAAGACTTGGTATGATAAGAAGTCCAGGTTACGCCACTTTCAGCCAGGAGATCAGGTTTTGATTCTGCTACCGGTTCATGGGCAACCTCTTCAAGCCAAGTTTAGTGGTCCTTATTTCGTGGAGAAGAAACTCAGTGATGTCAACTATGTCATCGCCACACCAGATCGTAGAAAGAACAAGCAACTATGTCACATCAACATGCTAAAGTTATATCACAGGTGGGACAAAAATAATCCAGTCTGCACTGTAGCTGTTCCACCCGAGTCTGCAAGTGAAACTCTCCCATGCAGTATGAGCCTGAGTGGTAGTTTGGGGAAGAATCCTGATATCATGAATGATCTCCAGACTAAGCTTTCTCATCTACCTCCCGAGGAAAGGCAGGAGTTTTCGGCATTACTGCAAGAGTACCCGCAAGTGTTCCGTGCTACTCCAGGAAGAACCACTGTGTTGATGCATGATGTCGATGTTGGAGACGCAAAGCCAACTAAATTGCCTCCTTACCGTTTGAACCCAGTGAAAGTTCCTCTCATCCAGAAGGAGCTTGGCTACCTTTTGGACCACAAGATGATTGAGCCCTGTCAGAGCGAGTGGAGTTCTCCTGTCACTCTAGTCCCTAAGCCAGGTGGGTCACAGCGGCTTTGCATTGACTACAGATGTGTTAATCAGATAACCAAAACAGACACTTACCCTCTCCCTCGCGTGGAAGATTGCATAGACAAGATCGGAAAGGCTAGGTACATAAGTAAGTTTGATTTGTTAAAGGGATACTGGCAAGTACCTATGACTGAACGTGCTAGGGAGATCTCATGTTTTGTAACACTAGGAAAGACTTTTGCATGTTCTGTAATGCCATATGGTATGAAGAATGCACCAGCCACACTTCAGAAGCTCATGAATGTTGTAAAAGAGGGTTTGGCAGGGTGTGTTGTTTATATTGATGATGTATTAATCTTCAGTGACAACTGGAAAGATCACCTATGCCATGTCAGTAAATTTCTTGAGTGTTTAGTTCATGCTAATCTTGTAGCTAATTTATCAAAGTGTGAGTTTGGTCAAGCTAAAGTTCAGTACCTTGGGTATGTAATTGGTGATGGACATGTCGCACCACCAGGAGCTAAGGTTCAGGTTATAAGTTATCTTCCCAGACCTAAAAGTAGGAAAGAGCTACAAAGATTTTTGGGAATGGTAGGTTATTACAGGAGATTTGTTCTTAACTTTTCTATTCTTGTATCACCACTTACAGACCTACTGAAAAAGGGAGTTAAATATGTCTGGACCGATAACTGTGAATCCTCTTTCAACTAACTTAAAGCTATCCTGTTAAGTCAGCCAGTGCTCGCTTCTCCAAATTTTGCTAAGCCTTTTAAGATGGCTGTTGATGCAAGTGATACAGGAGCTGGGGCTGTTTTGCTGCAAGAGGATGATCAGGGTATTGAACACCCTGTATCTTATTACAGTAAGAAGTTCACTCCACCTCAAAAGAACTACTCAACTATTGAGAAAGAGCTTTTGGCCTTGATTTTGGGTTTACAGCATTTTTCATTTTATTTCTGTTCTGGTTTTGACCCCATAGTCATTTATACCGATCATAACCCACTGAAATTCCTTAGTAAGTTTAAAGATAAAAATCAGAGATTGACAAGATGGAGCCTACTTCTTCAGAAGTGTTCATTAGACATACAACATGTCAAGGGGAAAGAAAATGTTATTGCAGATTGCTTATCTAGACTTTAGACAGATTGTTTTAGAGTAATAAGAAATTTCCTTTGTAAATTTCTTTTTCTTTGTGGGGAGGTGTTACATAGCCTATGATTTCATCATCCTTTGTGTAATTTTAACACACAGTATGCTGCATGTTTGATCATGAGCGTGTTCTGCCTCAGTCCCCCCCCTTCTACCGTTATAGTAGAGTAAGTCGTCCTTTCTGTTGTTCAGAGTAGGATTGTCAGCTCTTTGTCCCCTATGGCTTCATTTGCGCGTCCTTCTTACAAGTTGTATCAAGCTCTGCTGGCCCCTATATAATGAGCTCAGTCTCTGCATTATTGCCACTTAGATCTACTCCTCATTTTGTTCACATCTCTGTCCTCCCCTGTACGGTTATTATTGTGAGTGCTCAGGAAGTCTCCAACCATCTAGCAGCTGTGTAATTTCAGTATAAGTGTTGTTGCATTTTTTCTTGTACTGTGTATCATAAGTTGTTAATTCTTAGGCCTAGTGAGGTTTTTGTGATTCATGTGTTTTTGTCAGTCATTCTTGATAATAGTTTGTATCTGTAATAATTTATCTTGCATTAACTGAGCATTACCCAGTGTATTTTCATTTTATCAGGGCTGACTTAGATAAATTTACTCATGCTAATTTCGTGTTAATAGAGGCTATTGCAGTTAACCATATATTTAACCTGTTTTTTGCCATTACATTATCCTTATGAGTCCTGAATGTTTTGTTGTTAGTTTGTGCATTAAACTTTAACTTGTAATTTTATCTAACTCTTTTGTTTTGAACCTGGAACTTTGCGGGACAGTTTTTTCTGTTCCCTAACAATATACATATATATATATATATATATATATATATATATATATATATATATATATATATATGCAGTGATCCCTCCAATATCCAATGTAATAGAGCCAAAGGCGTGTCCGGATAGTGATCCTGTCCGGATATTGGGCCCCAGCCTCCTGGACTTGTACTTATGGACCCTAACTCAGAAAAATACCTATACAACTCCCTCTGGACATGCATAGCACCTATTTAATACCCAAATCACACCAATAAGGGACATAAAAGACTGAAATAAATGCAAAAGAACCATAAAATGAGGTTTTAGAGGTAGGTTTATATAATATTAAACATTCTGGGTACTTACAATAAGTCCCTGGCTCCTAGACTGGTAATTATGGACCCTAACCTAGCCTAACTCAGAAAAACACCTCCCTACTGCACATGCATAGCACCGAAGACATTATGCACACCAATAAGGGACATAAAAGAGTGAAATGAGGTGTTAGAGGTAAGTATGGAAAATACAGTACAGTACAATATGAAACATTCTGGGTACTTTACAGCAAGTCCCTGGCCATCTCGATGAATAACCAGCCTCCTCTCAGACTCTGACAGTAAGAAGGAGTTCCTGAAGCACTTGCAGTACACTGTTCATGAAGTCTTGCACAGAACTTAGTCATTTGCACTCAGAATTCCATTCTCTTAACACTGCGCACTCTTGTCTTACTTGCGCTCCATTGTACCTTAATGAAATAAGTGTTGCACTCTGCACTTTAAGTCTTTCCACTCATAAAACCATTTTCTAAACAAAACACACTCAAGTTAATTTACATTACATAGACAGTCCATTTAATCTTTGTCTTTGCACTCAGAACTCAAATTCCTTAACACTATGCACTGTTTTTTTTCCACTGCACAACACTGTAAATTCACTGTCAGAGTCTGAAAGTAGCACATGCAGGTGACCTAGGGGTGCATCGCTAGGTCGTGGTGATGGCGTACCCACTGAAGACGACTCTGAAGAGAGGTTCAAACTCACATCGAGTGGTGACTCCACCGTGCCTGATGTGCTGGGCTGTGGCTCGGAGCATGAGGGCCTGTCTTGGGGAGGCAATGGAGTGGAGCCAGGGCTGGGCACAGCAGGGGTCACGGGCCTGAAAAAGCTGTCAATGGTTGATTGACGGAAGGAAGAACGATTTCACCCCTGGGGGTAGGGGGGTTTCAAGAATACTCCCCCAGTATCCCTGCTTGTCATACGAGGCGACTAAAAGGGTTGGTGGTGGGTTAGTGCCCCACCCCGTAAAAAGAACTAACTAAAAAAGCAAATAAAGCACCTCGGACCCGGACGGACCATACGTTGACGACTAAGGAATGGACAAAGGACATTCTGAGAGTAGGAACGTGGAATGTGAGAGGAGTGAATGATGAAGTGAAAGAGAGAGAGATTGTCCAGGTGCTTGAGGATGCAAAAGTGGATATATGTGGATTGACTGAAACTAAATGGAAAGGTGAAAGGATGAGAGAATGGGAATACGGTGTAGGTATATGTGCGGGAGTCAGTGAGAATGAGAGGGCAAGAGAGGGAGTATGTCTGATGATAAGCAAGAAGTGGAAGGAGAATATAAGAGAGTATGGAACAGTGGGTGCAAGGATTGTATGGGTGAGGATGAAAGTAGGTATACAAGCATGGGCGATTGTATGTGTGTATGCTCCAACAGAGGATCGAGTGGCAAGAGTGAAAGATGAGTTTTGGGCGAGAGTAGAAGCATGTATGGACAAGTTTGAGAGGAGCAAGAGAGTGCTGTTGATTGGAGACATGAATGGCAAAGTCGGGAATGTACGAGTGGATGGAGTGGTTGGTCAGTGGGGTGTGCCAGCGGAAGTAGATGGGAATGGTAGTGCTTTGGTGGACATCTGTGCTGGTAAGGGGTTGGCAATAGCCAACACCTACTTTCGTCATAAGATGATCCACCGGTATACATGGAGAGTAATGAGGAGGATGGATGGTGAACTTGTTGAACGAAAGGCAATGATAGACAACGTGTGTGTGGATGAGCGAATGAGAAGACAAGTGTTGGATGCAAGGGTGTGGAGAGGGTGGGGGAATGGAGTCTCGGACCATCACTTAGTGATGGCCAAGGTAGAGCTGCAAAGAAAGTGGTTGAGGAGGCGAAGGGGAAGACAGGAGGAAGCAGCTCCTGTGAGAAGAGTGGAGAAATTGCAAGATAGTGAGAAGAGGACAGAGTATAAGAGCATAGTGGAAGAAAGATTGGGAAGGTATGAGCTAGAGCAGATGGAAGGTGGAAGACGTATGTAAGATATTCACGGAAGAGATAAGCGCAGCGTGTGAGGCGGTTTGTGGAGTGAGGAGGAGATGCAAGGGTGTGCAAGGGACAGCATGGTGGAATGATGAGGTGAAACGAGCTGTGGAACAAAAGAAGAAGGCATATGGTGAATGGTTGGCGAGTAGAGGTAGGGGAGAAGATGAGAGAGAGAAGAGAGAGGTATATGTGAGCAGGAGAAGGGAGGTTAAGAGACTGGTGAAGGAGAGTAAGAAGAAAGTGGATGAAGAGTTTGGGAGGAATCTGAGTGTGAAATGGAGGAGAGTAAGATATTGTTTTGGAAGGAGGTAAAGAAAGTAAGGCAGTGTGAAAGGGGAAATAGTAGGGGAGTGAAAGATAGGAATAATAGATTGTTGGTGGAGAAGAGAGAGAAATTGAGGAGATGGAAGGAGCACTTTGAGGATTTGTTGAATGTAGAGAGTGAGAGCAGTGTGAGTATAAGTGGTTGGGGAATGGCTGGGAGAAGAAGAGATGAGAGGAGGGAGGAAGAGATCAGTAGGTCGGAAGTAGTGGAAGCGATGAAGAAGATTAAGCTGGGAAAGGCCCCAGGAATTGATGGAGTGTGTGGTGAAATGCTTAGGTATGGGGGTGAGATTGTTGTGGAGTGGATATGGAAGTTGTGTAGATTGGCTTGGGAAGAGGGAAGGGTTCCAGAGGACTGGAAATCAGGTATAATTGTTCCTCTGTACAAAGGAAAAGGGGAGAGAGAAGTATGTGGTAACCATAGGGGTATTTGCCTTCTTAGTGTGACTGGTAAAATATATGGTAGAATACTCATTGATAGGGTTAGGCATATGACAGAGGAGCTAGTTGGAGAAGAACAAGGGGGATTTAGGAAGGGAAAAGGGTGTGTAGATCAGATATTTGTTCTAAGATGTTTAGTGGAGAAGTATCTAGAGAAGGGAAGGAAAGTGTACGCTGCCTTCATGGACTTGGAGAAAGCTTATGACAGAATAGATAGGAAAGGTATGTGGAAGGTATTAAGAATATATGGAGTGGAGGGGAAATTGTTGAGTGCTGTGAAGAGTATGTACGAGGGAGCTAGGGCTACGGTGCGAGTGGATGATGAGCTGAGTGAGTTCTTTGATCTCAATGTGGGACTGAAACAGGGGTGTGTAATGTCTCCATGGCTGTCTAATATATATATGGATGGGGTCGTAAAGGAGGTACAAGGTAGGGCAGTGGATGTGGGGGTGGCCCTAATGAATGAGGGTGAGATTTGGAAGCTTCCGGTGTTGCTGTTTGCTGATGATACAGTATTGTTGAGTGAAGATGAATGGGAGTTGCAAGGTTTAGTGAATGAATTTGGGACAGTGTGTAGGAGGAGGAAGCTGAAAGTTAATGTAAACAAAAGTAAAGTTATGGTGTTTGAGAGGAATGAAGTCACAGAGTGTGCAGTGAGGTTGGATGGTGAGGATATGGAGAATGTGAGTGCATTCAAGTACTTGGGTAGTGTGATGAGTAAGGATGGAACTTTGGGGGATGAAGTACGTGAAAGGGTACAGCAGGGAAGGAAGGTTGTTGGCACACTGAAAGCAGTGATGAGAAATAGGGAGGTGAGTATGGAAGTTAAGAAGTCACTGCATGATGGTATTGTGATCCCTACCCTGACGTATGGAAGCGAGGCGTGGACCTTGCAAGAGGGGAACAAATCAAGAGTGAGAGCAGTGGAAATGAGTTACTTGAGAGGAGCATGTGGAGTGACATGGAGGGACAGGTTGACGAATGAAGAAGTGAAGGAACGTAGTGGGGTAGATGTGGATGTGGTTGAAAAGATTAGGAGAAATACACTGAGGTGGTTTGGACATGTGGAGAGGATGGAGAATGAAAGACTGACTAAGAGGGTGTATGTAGGTGAGGTGGAGGGAGGGAGAGGGAGGGGTAGACCGAGGATGAGGTGGAGGGATGGAGTTGAGAGGTATATGAGGGAGGGGTGGGTGAGTTGGGGGGAGGGGAGTCAAATGGTGGGTGACAGATTGACTTGGAGGCGTTTTGTCTGTGGCCATCCTTTGCGGGATTAGGGCGTCGGGCTATAGATAGATAGATAGAAGAACGATTTTGACAATTAATGATGTGTTGCCTGAAAGCACGCACTTCCTCCACAAGTCCCAAGGGCCCCATCTCCCTATTGCAGTCTGGGTGCTCCAGGTAGTCCAGAACGAACTCTAGGTGTTCCCAGAGTGCGCTCAGCTTGGGGATGGCTGGAGTAGTGTCACACTGAGAGGAGTCCGCATTATCGCCGCTGTCCTCGTCAGAATCTTCAAGCTGGGTACTGGCACCTGCAACTGAAGATGCGATCTTGATATCAGACATGGTCTGATACCCAGGATCGCCCTCGTCGTCATCCAACCACTCACGCACTTCATCCACATCAACATTGTTTCCATGCACACGTAGACATGCATGGAAGTCATCCACATCAAAACCTAGGAAATCGTGCTCCACATCCGTTCTGAGAAGCAGACGAGACCAAGCATTTTCTAGAGTCTTGACAGGGATTTCCTTCCATTCACTGGCCCAGTTGTGGATGGCAAACTTGATGTTGTAGCGGCATATGTTTTCCAAAGTCCGCTGGCCTCACGTGTCCCGTCCCTCCCTGCACTCGTCCTCGTCCTCGAGAACAACCATCACCTCATCCAGGAACTTCCGTCGGTACAGCCTCTTCGTTGCCACGATCACTCCTTGGTCCATTGGTTGGATGAGAACAGTAGTATTAGGTGGCAGAAACATGCACCTAATGCGGCCATTTTCAGCCACCAACCCCTTGTCACACAGGTGGGCAGATGCATTGTCGAGGACAAGGAGGGCCTTTACCTGGTCGCGTGGGATTCCCAGTTTCTCCATCTGGTAATGGATGACCTCATTGACAAAATGGCGGTGGAACCAGTCTTTGAAGATCTGGGCTGTGAACCATGCCTTCAAGGAATGGTACCAGACAACAGGAAGGACATCCATCAACCCACGAAGACACCGAGGCTGCTTTGCACGGCCAACAATAATGGGCTTGAGCTGATGCATGCCGTTAGCATTGGCACAACACAATGCAGATATCCGTTGCTTGCAGAGCTTGCGGCCAGGTACACGCTTCTCCATCTCCTCGGCTAGAGTGTTCATAGGCAAAGAGCGATAGAATAAGCCAGTTTCGTCAGCACTGTAGACTTGACAGAGAGTTAGGCCCTCCCTGTCGATCAAGCGCTTCACCTTCTACCAAAACTCATCAACTCCATCCTCGTTGGCGTCCAAAGCTTCGCCATGAGACGGTTGGTAAGGCCATGTCGTAACTTGAACACGAAGAGCTAACCTTCGGATGCCTTGAAGTCTAGGGCGTCGTGAAGCCTTGTGAACTTCTCAGCAGCAGCCTTCAGCTCCGTGCCACGGACCATCACACCAGCAGCCTTCAGCTCCATGCCACGGACCATCACACCAGCAGCACGTTGCTGTCGATACCAAATCAATGTAGAGTGGTCGACATCTGCATACTTGGGAGTATACATCACCTTCCTCTCCACGTTACGTTTGCTTTTCGACAAGAAGTCAGCCGTGTACTGCATGAGTTTGTTGCAGGATCTCTTGATATCAAACAAAGTAGATTGGGCCAGGTTGAATTTACGGAGGATATGCGAGGTAGACCATCCCGCGTCCACCTTGTCCAATATCTCTCTCTTCTTCTCCAGAGTCAAAACCACTCTCTTCCTCTTCTCAGGCAGCGGGGTCATCATCATACATATGAAGGAGAGGCACGAGAGCAGCAGGTAAGGCACCACCACAAAAACGAGCACGTGGGCGGTCATGACGATGAGCGTGCACACACAAGAGACAAGCGGTAAGTGGGGAGGATGCAGGGGCACTCTAGCGGACGTCGGCGGAACAACGCACCAGAACACAGCTGGCCCATGCGCCAACTTCAAATTATGGGCGGGAAAAAGTCGGATTTTTTCTTTGAATTTTTTGCTGTTTTTGGCCCATTTTGGGAATATCAGATCCCGCGACGAAAATGTCCGGTTATTGGGGATGTCCGGAAAATGGGCATCCGGATATTAGGGGGATTACTTATATATATATATATATATATATATATATATATATATATATATATATATATATATATGTATATATATATATATATATATATATATATATATATATATATATATATATATATATATATATATATATATATATTAATAGATAATGAATAGAGGAAGGAAAAACAAAGGGGAAAAAAATAAGCCCATGAGCCTAAAGGCATCCTCCATTCATAAAATATTCATAACTACTGGATTTGAATTGATGTGGATTAAATGTTTGTGGGAAACAACTCCCAAGAAGTGAATTCCAGAGAGTAGTAGTTCTGGGGATAAATGAATTTTGATAATCAGAGGTTCTGCATTGTGGGGGAGAGAGTGTGAATTCATGGGCACTCCCAGCTGCCCGAGTATTTCGGGAGAAAATGTGAAGGGGAGGAACAATTGAATCCAATTCATCTGAACACATACGTTAAAAATATCTATAACATAATCCTAAAGAAGCAACATCTCTACGTACTGATAATGGAGGAAGGTCTTGCGTGATGGCAGGATTATTGATTAATCTAATGGCTTTATTTTGAATTTTGTTCAACTGCCTCAATGCAACCGCTCCACATCCACTCCACAGTGGTGAACAGTATCTGATCTGAGAACGCACATGACTTTTGTATATTGTGGCCATCTGCTCGTCAGTGAAGAGCTCACGAACTCTGTACATAAGTCCCAATTTTTTGAAGCATTTTTAACAAGGGATTTAACATAAGCTGTCCAGCTTAGGTTGGAGTTTAGGAGTAACACCTAGGATATCAATTGCAGTGGATATGGGAATACTGACATCATTTAAAATTATGTGAGAGTCTGAGGGATTCCTTCTGTTGGAGAAATTTTAATGTATTTAGTTTTCTGAGCATTAAATGAGACCAGATTTGTTTGTCCCAATTGATTAATTTTACAAAGGTCCTGGTTCAGAGAAATCGCTGTGTTTATTTGGGAATTTATAATATCAAATTGTGTAAAGGAGGCACTAAATGTGAAAGAACTATGAAGGGTCGAGTCATCAGCATAAGAGTGTATTGGGTTGTGAGTGACAGATAGGAGGTCATTTATATGAATGAGAAAGAGGGTTGGGGCCAAAACTGATCCCTGAGGTACGCCAGCATTTATGGAATGAAACTGAGAATCAATACCGTCTACCATGACCCGTATTTTTGTATTATGAAGGTAAGAAGAAATTAGAGGAACCAGTGATGCAAGGCCATAGTGTGACATCTTAGACAATAAGGTCTGGTGCCATACTCTGTCAAATGCTTTTGATGTATCTAGTGCTATTGTGTGTGTTTCACTGTGTTGGTCTGTTGTTTTGTTAATCTGATGGGTAAGAAGGCAAAGAATGTCTACAGTTGAACGATCTGGTCTATAGTTTGAAGGATCAGAAGTTGCTCCCTTTTTAGGAACAGGATGGATATTTGCTTCTTTCCAAGAGTCTGGAAAACTTGAGGTACGGATGCAGAAGCGGAAAAATTTTGCCAATACAGGAGCCAACACTGAGGAGCAATTTTTAAGTACTATTGAAGGAATTTCATATATATATATATATATATATATATATATATATATATATATATATGATGTCCAGGGCCAGGATCTCACTGCTAACTGTCACGTCCCAGGTGGTAGATAGGGGAAGGCATTAATGATATACGAGGTACCATCATAGATGGCTTGGACAATGGGACCCCCTATAGATATACAGTATAGGGCTCCACCGAATATCCTGAATAAGGTGGCACAAAAATTACATCTCACCAGAAACTGTGGGAGGGAGGTGAGATTATTTGTCACAATCCTCCCAGCCAAACATGACTTCAACTCTTAATGACTTGACAGGCGTTCCTGTTGGATCATTGTCTATTAAAGGTCCAACAGCACTGCCTCCTGTGCTTACAGGCAGTGTGCCACCGAAAGTGAGTTAGCACTGTCTCGGCTAATCAGAAACCTGGATGTGGGGGTGGCCCTAATGAATGAGGGTGAGATTTGGAAGCTTCCGGTGTTGCTGTTTGCTGATGATACAGTATTGTTGAGTGAAGATGAATGGGAGTTGCAAGGTTTGGTGAATGAATTTGGGACAGTGTGTAGGAGGAGGAAGCTGAAAGTTAATGTAAACAAAAGTAAAGTTATGGTGTTTGAGAGGAATGAAGTCACAGAGTGTGCAGTGAGGTTGGATGGTGAGGATATGGAGAATGTGAGTGCATTCAAGTACTTGGGTAGTGTGATGAGTAAGGATGGAACTTTGGGGGATGAAGTACGTGAAAGGGTACAGCAGGGAAGAAAGGTTGTTGGTACACTGAAAGCAGTGATGAGAAATAGGGAGGTGAGTATGGAAGTTAAGAAGTCACTGCATGATGGTATTGTGATCCCTACCCTGACGTATGGAAGCGAGGTGTGGACCTTGCAAGAGGGGAACATGTCAAGAGTGAGAGCAGTGGAAATGAGTTACTTGAGAGGAGCATGTGGAGTGACGTGGAGGGACAGGCTGACGAATGAAGAAGTGAAGGAACGTTGTGGGGTAGATGTGGATGTGGTTGAAAAGATTAGGAGAAATACACTGAGGTGGTTTGGACATGTGGAGAGAATGGAGAATGAAAGACTGACTAAGAGGGTGTATGTAGGTGAGGTGGAGGGAGGGAGAGGGAGGGGTAGACCGAGGATGAGGTGGAGGGATGGAGTTGAGAGGTATATGAGGGAGGGGGGGATGAGTTGGGGGGAGGTGAGTCAAATGGTACAGAGTGACTTGGAGGCGTTTTGTCTGCGGCCACCCTTTGCGGGAATAGGGCGTCGGGCTATAGATAGATAGATAGATAGAAATCCATGAAAATCTACACAGACAGTGTAAGAAGCCTCACAGAGGATTACAAACTTGATAATGATTAAATTAGAAAAAATTAATTGCGGTATTGCAGAATTGCGTGAGATCCACAGAAAAGAAGAGAAATTAATTCAGCTCAAAGAACGCAACAAGCTATTTTACTAAAGAGGAAGGCAAAATGAAAGAGATAGTCGTGTTGGATTTCTAATTAACAAAAGTTTTCCAGACAACATTGTTAAATTCAGCAGTATATCTGACAGAGTGGCATTGATTGTAATTATACAATGCAAAAGATACACCTGAAAGTAATACAGGTATATGCACCAACTTCTCAAAGATCAGATGAAGAAATAGAAACATTCTTTGACAACGTCTCCCAGATTATGGAAGAAGAAACGACCACATAAGCTGTACTCAAGGGAGAATTCAGTGCAAAAGTTGGCAAATCGAAAAATGGAGAAGCATAGCTTATATGGGAAAATTAGGAATGGGAGAAAGGAATGACAAGGGATAAATGGAGGTAAATTTTTGTTGAAATGAAGAACATGAGGCTAATGAACACATTCTTTCGCAAAAGGGCATGGAAAAAATGAACCTGGAGATGTCCAACTGGAGAAACAAAAATGAAATAGACTTCATTATGGCAAATAAGAATAATATGATAAAAAAATGTCAAAATTATCAACAAAGTGAATATAGAAAATGATCACAGAATGGTGGGTTGTACAGCGAAATTCAACTTCAAAAGTGAACGAATGAAGATGATTAAAAATGAAAAGATATGCCTAATAAAAGTAAGCGAAAACAAAGCAGCCTTTCAGTTAGAAATAACGAACAGATTTCAGGTTTTAAGTTATGCTGAGTGTGACAAATGAGATGAATTATAGATAACAAAAGTGCCAAAAGAATCAACATCGATGGAAGGGGAAAGGTAACACAACCAAAGCCAACAAGTATTCAAAAAAGACACTCGAGCTCTTGAAAAGAAGACAGGAGATGAAAATAAACACAAATAAGATGAAATAAATTAGGAGCGGAAGTAAATAAGCTTACCAACAAGAGACAGAAAGAAGAGAGAAGAAAGGAAAACATGGATCAGATCAAAGAAACCATCAAAAGAGGAAGAAGTCTGAAATAGGCCCGAAGTTAAATGCACTAGGAAAGCAACAAAATTTATCACTGAAAGCCAAAACGGTGAAGCCATTAAATGCAGAGATAAGATGGCGAAGAGAGTTGAAGAATTTTACAAGGAACTGTATGCATCTAAGACAACTGTACCAATAGCTATTTTTTCAGTTGCCACAAGTGAAATTCCTTAGGTAACGCCGGGCAAAATAAACATTTCTTTTAGAAATACGAAAATAGTGAAGGCCCCAGGAGAAGATAAATAAACTGCAGATTTACTGTCGGATGCAGGAGTAGAAGTACAAAACAGGCTCGTTCACTTATTTACTCAGTATATAAAAAGGAAAATTCCCAAAACACAGTGTAATGCAATAATTATTTTGTTTTTCAAAATAAAAGCCACCCAAAAGACCTTAACAGCTATCGACCCATTACCATATTATCCTTTATTTACAAGCTCTTCGCTAAAGTCCTAAAGAACAGAATAACAACACATTTAGAAGGAAACCAGCCTCGTGAGCAGTCAGGATTCCGAAGCTGGTATTCGACTACTAATCGTCTACACACAATGATTAAGCTAACTGAGAAAACTATAGAATATAATAAATAACTGTGTTTAGGCTTTGCTGATTACGAAAAGGCTTTCGGCTCAGTGGAACACATACAATTATGACTGCATTGCGGGAACAAGGAGTAAACGAGAACCTTGTAAAACTGCTCTAAAAGAAATATAAAGAGGGAACTGCCAAACATAAATTACATAAAGACTGTAAAAAAAATTAAGATTGAGATGGGCATGTGTTGGGGAGGTACAGTTTCATCAAAATTATTTACAGCATGCTTAGAACGAATTTTTAAAAACCTTCATTGGGAAAACAAAGGAGTAAACATAGATGGAAAAAACCTATACCATTTAAGAATAGTAGATGACACTGTCCTAATCTCAGAAAGAGCAGAGACGCTGTAAGAAATGTTAAATGACCTAAACAGAAAAAGACTCAAAGTAGGGCTAAAGGTGAGTCAGAGTAAGGCTAATGTCTAATTCAAATACACAAAAGAGCGTCCTCAGAATATGTGAAGAAGTTTTTGAAGAGGTCGAGGAGTACAATTACTTGGGGCAAACAATAAAACTGACTAGAGACCATGACAGAGAAATAATAAGACGCAGTACTGTATGGAAAGCGTTCGGTAAACATAAAGAGATCATGAGAAGTAGCATGGCAATTTGTATGAAACGAAAATTTTATAATGAATGTATAGTCTCAGCTATGACATACGGTTGCGAGACCTGGAAATTGACAAAATCGATGGAAAACTAACTACTCTGTTCTCAAAGAGCAATGGAAAGGTCAATGTAAAGCATATCTTTAAGAGACACGAAATGATTATCTTGGATGAGAGAGCAGAAGCAAGTCAAAGACATTATGGAAGTTATAAAAGAACAGAAATGAGCTCTGGCAAGTCATCTAGCAAGAAAAGGAATAAACGATGGAACAAGATGGTGACTGACCGGAATCTAGGAGATTGTAAGCGTAGCAGAAAAAGGCCAGACAGGAGGTGAAGAGATGAGATAGAGAATTTGCAGGGAAAATGTGGCAGAGATTGGCTTATTCAAGGAATTCGTGGAATGGATGGGGGAGGCCTTTGTTCAGCAGTGAACTTCCAATGGCTGATGATGATTATGATCATGATGACATATAATGTATATATCAGAGAGAGAGAGAGAGAGAGAGAGAGAAAGAGAGAGAGAATTATACATTCAGATTTAAAATGTTATGAAAACAGCGTCATTGCAGCACGCTTCTTTCCGTACTTTTTTTTTTTTTTTACATTTTGTACTACCCCAGCATGGGAGAAGCAATATACCTTACAGAGCAGCTATACTGAGATTTTATTCTATCCATCCATATAGAGCCAGACGCCATAATCCCTTAAGGGATGGCCATTTGACTTTAAGTTAGTTTTACGGGAAGGGGCAGTAACCCTGCCCCTTACAATCGTGTTTACACGTAAGGAACACGTATGACTTGGTTATACGGCCACCGCCCAACTTTGCAAATGGATTCGTGGCTTACAGGATACCATTAAGCTCGTCACTCTATTTCAAGCCACCCAAAAAGGAAAGACGAGTAATAAAAATGACAGGAGAGATGGGAGAAATAGAAAGACAGGAGGACAGATAGAAAAAAGAATGATAAAGGTGAAGGAAGAAGTTGCTAGCACTACATCAAGTGACAGGATGATTTTATTTTGCTGACACAATTTTTAAATAGACTGCATAATTATCGAGACTGACACATTACCATAGTTATTACACCTGTTTTCTCCACAGACATCTTTTTCTCTTTCGTCCTTCTTGAGCATGGAATGGATCCGACTCCATGAAGTCGTCCATTTCTATCAGTACTGCCTAGAGACCAGTTTGTGATGAAAGATGTCATCTCTGAACATCAATATTCACCTTTCACCAAAGACTCGCTAATTCAGTAGTACTCATAGAACTGAAAAGATTCCTGGAACAGAAGCAATTCCAAAGCTGCTTAAAAGGGAAGGTATTCTGTCTGTTACCCCTTAATGGTTACGGATACGTTGTCTACATTATGTTAATATCTAATTAGTTTGCATCCATAACATACAAAAGAATATTGGGGCGTAAGATGCAGAAATCTACAAGGAAAGGGTGCCACAAACTCTTCAGTCATGACCCTTTGAGTAATAAAAAATCTTACCATCTGTGACAATAGAATCCAGCTCAAGTTTACTGAGAGATAACTCTTGGTGTCATAGATTGAATATTACGTAGGACTTTGATTATGTCATCCACCCATTCATTATCCTAACTGCATTTTTTCGACTATACATGTAGCACGATGAAAAGGATACAGGAACCGGAAAAGTTAAAGAAAGACAACTATACTTTTGTTATTTTAAAATAGCCTAAATTCCCTACTTTCTCATCTCAGTGCTGAAGTTTAGCAAAAATTTAACCCCACAAAGAAGTGATATGGATAAAAATGTAGACCTGTTCAGTAATGTTTTACTCTGCCACTGAAATGTAACAAAAGATTAACAATAAAATATGAAGCTTTTCAGACAGAAGTCCCGTGGAAAGGATATAGAGATATAATATTGTCTGATTTTGCCTTTGAGCTAAAGGAAACGAGCTGCAAAAAGGCGAAAATGTCTGCCAAGTTAAGATACACAAACTGTACCAACAAAGTGCATGATTAAATAGGCCGTAGGCTACATCCATTCACTTGTCGTTCACGCCTTTGAAGTTTTCGGCTCAGAGATCTAACAATGCAGACACAAATATTTCTTTATAATGCAATGAGGTAGAGATCCACCAATAGTTCTAGCTAATGCTGTGTCCAAACACTTATCTGAACTTGCACCCAATGGACTATTGTTTGAAACTGCCCCTCTCCTCCAATCTACCATCCATCTTTTGAACATGGAGAAGGAGATGATGAATGCTGGTGTAACCCTTGAGCGGAACTCACCCTAAATATCGGTGTCATCACAAGAAGGCGTCTCTTCCCAGCACCAATCACTGGTTTATTTCTCATTAAATCACATCCATACTATAAAAGTATGTGTGTGTGTGTGTGTGTGTGTGTGTGTGTGTGTGTGTGTGTGTGTGTGTGTGTGCGTGTGCGTGTGCGTGTGCGTGTGTGTGTGTGTGTGTGTGTGTGTGTGTGTGTGTGTGTGTATAAATTTGTAAGCCATCCTGCTGGTGGAGGTTGGTGGATAGGAGGGATGGTTTGGGTGGATGGGTGGGCAGAGTTAATAGAGTGAGTGACTGGGGTGGATGGGTGGGCAGGAGTAATAGAGTGGATGACTGGGGTGGATGGGTGGGCAGGTCTGATAGGGTGGGTGACTGGGATGGATGGGTGGGTAGGGTTGATAGGGTTGGTGACCGGGATGGATAGGTGGGCAGGGTAAATAGAGTGGGTGACTGGGGTGGATGGGTGGGCAGGGTTGATAGGATGAGTGACTGGGGTGGATGGGTGGGCAGGGTTGATCGGGTGGGTGACTGGGGTGGATGGGTGGGCAGGGTTGATAGGGTGGGTGACTGGGGTGGATGGGTGGGCAGGGTTGATAGGGTTGGTGACTGGGGTGAATGGATAGGCAGGGTTGATAGGCTGGGTGACTGGGGTGGATGGCTGTGCAGGTCTGATAGGATAGGTGACTGGGGTGGATGGGTGGGCAGGGTTAATAGAGTGGGTGACTGGGGTAGATGGGTGGGCAGGTCTGATAGGGTGGGTGACTGGGATGGATGGGTGGGTAGGGTTGATAGGGTGGGTGACTGGGGTGGATAGGTGGGCAGGGTAAATAGAGTGGGTGACTGGGGTGGATGGGTGGGCAGGGTTGATAGGGTGGGTAACTGGGGTGGATGGGTGGGCAGGGTTGATAGGGTGGGTGACTGGGATGGATGGGTGGGTACGGTTGATAGGGTGGGTGACTGGGGTGGATGGGTGGGCAGGTTTGATAGGGTGGGTGACTGGGATGGATGGGTGGGCAGGTCTGATAGGGTGGATGACTGGGGTGGATGGGTGGGCAGGGTTGATAGGATGGGTGACTGGGGTGGATGGGTGGGCAGGGTTGATCGGGTGGGTGACTGGGGTGGATGGGTGGGGAGGGTTGATAGGGTTGGTGACTGGGGTGAATGGGTGGTCAAGTCTGACAGGATAGGTGACTGGGATGGATGGGTGGACAGGGTTAATAGGGTGGGTGACTGGGGTGGATGGGTGGGCAGGTCTGATAGGGTGGGTGACTGGGATGGATGGGTGGGTACGGTTGAAAGGGTGGGTGACTGGGGTGGATGGGTGGGCAGGTTTGATAGGGTGGGTGACTGGGATGGATGGGTGGGCAGGTCTGATAGGGTGGATGACTGGGGTGGATGGATGGGCAGGGTTGATAGGGTGGGTGACTTGGGTGAATGGCTGGGCAGGGTTGATCGGGTGGATGACTGGGGTGGATGGGTAGGCAGGGTAGGTGGTTGGGGTGGATGAGTGTGGAGGTTGGAGGGGGTGGATTTTTAGGGTGGTGTGGGTGGGTGGGTGGTTTTGTGTGTGTGTTTGATGGGCAGGATTGGTTGGGTGAGTGGGTGGGGTATGTAGACATTGGTTTGGTTTGTGGAGTTGGTGGGCAGGGTTGGGTAGGTGAGCGGGTGTATGGAGTTGATGGGCAGAGCTGCTTGTGTGGGTGCATTGGGTAGGGTAGTGTGGGTAGATGAATGGAGTGGGTTGAGATCGGGTGGAGTGGGTGGGCGAGTAAGCAGTGAAGAGTGGGTGGGTGGGCAGGAAGGATAGATTGGTTGGTGAGTGGGTGGGTGAGATAGGTGGGAGGATGGGGTGGCTGGCTGGAGTGTGCAGGTAGGTGGGATTGGTAAGTAGGTACATGTTTGGGTGGGCAGGGTAGGTAGTTGGGTGTTTGGGTGGACAGGGTGGGTAGGTGGGTTGGGTTGGTGAGTGATTGTAGGATAACAGGTCAATGGATTGAATAGGTTCACGGTTCACGGTAATAATAGGTCTCTGTGGGAAAACATGTCCATAGGGGAATATATGGATGGTAAGAATACTGGTCCTTGAAGGATATAGGTTCCTGGGGGGAAAAGAGGTCTGTGTATAGATTCGGTGTTTCCTCCTGAGAAGAAAAGAGGTTCATGAGGGAATATAAGCACGAAGATGAAAACAGGTCTGCAGGAAAATAGTCCAAGGAGGAAAATAGGTTCATGGAGAGAAAACATATCCATGATGAAAAAGTAGGCAATGTGGAAAAATTGTCCTTATGGAGGAAAGTATGCCCATTGTGGGAATATAGAGCCATTGGTAGAAAGTGGGCCAGTGGAGAAAATGAGCCCAATCGTGGAATATATGTCCAGTTGAGGAAACAGGCCCAATGGAGGAAAGCAGGTCCAAAGGTGAAAATGAGTCTAGGAATATAGGTTCAATACGGGGAGGTAGGTCCAGTGAGGGAAACTGGCCACAAGGGGAGAGAAGAATTCCAAGGGGGAAAATTTGCCAGTGTAAGAACAGGCCCTTGGGGAGGGGTGAGAGGAAAATAGGTGGGTGGGAGATTAACACCTATAGGGTGCTGCCAGAGAGGGGTTTATATGCTAGTACATGTAACAGTATATAGAAATTACATAGACGAATGAAGGCTAGATATCCAATCAGCTTCCTGTAGGGACAAACTGGTTTGATATATTTATAAGACATTAAATCGTACTCGATGCTTTTGCTGCTATTTTGTACATAAACGGGACTGATCCTGTTTCAATCATAATTTATCGACTTTAAACCTTCACATAAACTTGCAATAACCAAATGATTGCGTCCGTCTCTGCAAACTACTATTTGTACTAAACAGGATTACAACTACAAGCTTCCTTCACCAACGTATCTTTCTGGATACCCCAAAGGTGTGAGAACCCACTTATAGCCACACTTTTAAGACTCTTATACTGGCCCCCAACGATATTTGATGTTGATGATCTCGGATTTGAGGCAGTCAAACCCCAAGTCTGGGAGACTGGGGCAACAGGAATTCCTTTCAAACCTGGGATACCATCTGATTTTGGGGAAAGATACAAGCCCAAGAAGAATGAGTACGTACCTAGTCATTGAATGCAACATCAGGAAATTTCATTCTATTCTATAATGTATAATGCCAGTGCTGATAGCTTTGGTTTTATTTTTCTCTTCTCGTCGATAGAGTTTCAGAGAATCTTATATTACAACTGTAATACTTGTTAGATTTCAGGAACCAAAAGAGAGACTTGTGAGATTATCAGTAAGAAAAAGCGTAAGCAGTGCCAAACAAGGTTACATCACCGCGCGATTTCAGTCGTGTGTGGCTAAATGGCTGAGCCATACTAACCATCTCACATATAGCAACGAGTTTAATTATTTCTTTCTCTATGGTCCCTTTGTGTGGTTTGTTTCGGCATTGACTTGAGTGGCCATTCATGTTATTGTAATTTGCTTACTGTGTGAATCTCTTTCCTAGCAGTGATGTGTGACCTAAGGCAAAATTTACCTTGAATATCCAGTGTTTCTAACTAAAGACTTCCTTCATGCCCCTAGAATAGGGGCATATATATATATAAATATATATATATATATATATATATATGGTAGAGAGAGAGAGAGAGAGAGAGAGAGAGAGAGAGAGAGATGAAAGTCAAAGGTATGAGATGCAACAATAATAAACGGGAATTACACTATAAAGGGCACAGTGGAACAATGGAATAAACTACCATCAACAGTCGTTAGTGCAAGAACTGTAAATACATAAAAACACGGTCATATATGCTTCATAACTTGTTTTATACCGACAGTTAGACGAGTACTTATTTATGAGAACGTTTTTCTATTAGATATGCTCCTTTATTTTCAGAACGGTACATTAGGAAATTCATAGTACAGAGCATTGCATTTCCTACCTTTCCTATAAAAATTTCCATTGTTATTCTTTGCAGTACTCATTTTTTTTTTTTTTTTCTGTTCGTGAACCGTGGGCCGGGAAGCGCCTCGTTCATTTGTTTAGCCTTTCCTCACGCACGTTGGTTAGGTGTTCAGTAGTTTCCCCAGTAGACATCCTCGTTACGTGCCTAAAATCCTCTTGTTATCCGTACTTCCTACATACTCCTATGTTACCAAACGATTGGGAGGCCTCTGAAACTGAGAGGAACAATGCAGAAGATTACACCCTGGAAGGGACAGAATCAAGGTCCTGGGCACAGACGAAAAGGCCCAAGGAATTCATTTGAAAGTGGACGATTGATGTGGGGAGTGCAATAGGACGACGAAAATGAATCCTTAATAATATTAGCACGATTGCGCCTTTTAATATTTTTGTATCGCTTTCTTTGCACAGTTATTTTCAGCATGAGAGAGGCTTTCAGAACTAGAGGAATGAAACACAGTATTCAGTAATTTCTTTGCTTCATGGGGACTCTTTAACATGAGTAAAAATATCTGATAGTAGCGAGAATACGCCAATAATAGGCTGACATCGGACTGAAGCGGCTGAAGTGGTAGAATCATGCTCACAAACTGAAAACGTTATTTAGAAGACACAACAACCTTGGCATGATGTGGACCTTTACGTTGGATATCAGGCCGAAGCTGTTGCTTCATCAGTGTAAATATCTCACCATGTAGGTCGGCTTTAAGTCTCTCTGTCATTAGAACATGTCACGATACTGTAAATGGAATACTAAATGGTAAAAATTATAATCCAAAGAGAAGTGAAGTCTAAAATATTCATTTACGTTTTACGTTACCACAAACACAAGTCAATTTTGTACTAACATCATGGGAAGCAGCCAGTATATTGTTATGGAATCGGAATTGAATTTTGATTGTCATTATTCTTGAGATAAAGCTGGAAGGTACTAGGACAGTATCTACTGTAGATTAATAAAATGTATCTAATGTTAAATATTAAAGGAAACAACCCACGAAACATTCATTAAAAATTAAATGTGTAATAAAACAAAATATCGATGACTAAATGACTATCTTCACTTTCACCTTCTTGTTAGCAAGGAGGGAGCAGGGACTTTGGCCCCCTCCCCCCCTCCATGTCTGCGTCCAGATTGATATCAATGAAAAAAATAATGTAAATTATTCGGTCAGCGTAATACAAAATCAACGACGACTTACTTAAATTAAACCCTTAAGTCCGATAACAAAATATTTCACACTATTCAGGCTAAATACAGGCTGTTTTTATTCAGCTAGATTGCCTCTCGAATTGATGAAGTAATATTCACCCTTTATTAAAGCTTTCTCTTCCTAAACTGAATAAATTCGTTTGATGGTAGCACATATAAAATGGAAAACACGCCATCGGATGGAAGGGGTCGACTTATAACTGGCCTGCTTCCCTCTCCTAAGGCTCGTACCAGGCTCGTAAACAACTGTAATTGGGGTGATGTGTTTTTATTACTGGGCTGACTGGTGGTGCTGGTGCTCTAGTGAAGACGAGTTGCAGGGCTGAGCAGCAGACGCGGGTTGGTGGAGATGTTGCCGTGTGCGAGAGGAAAGGGAGAGGAAAATAGGAGCTAAAAGTGGGGAAGTGAAGTGAGGAAGGGCAATATAGGGGATAGGAGAGAAGAAAGAATAGTTAAGGTAATGAAGGCGAGAGCAGGAGGCAGTTGTAAAAATTGGTAGAGGAGTTGGCGAGGAGGAGAGTACAAGGGTTGAGGAGGAGGGAAGTCGTAATGATGCGAGAAAGGAAGGAAAGGAGAGGAATTAAGGGACGGAGGAGTCGATAAAAATGACGTACAGGAGAGAAGCAGGCTATGAGTGAGAAGCGATGGTGTAAGGAGACGAGAACTGAAATATGGGGGAGGATAAAGGTGTGAGAAAGGAGGGAAAATACGAATAACGGAGGGCTGGTTTGGAAGAGAAAGGAGGATTGGTCGTGGTTTTGGTGTGGAGGAAAGCGGTAATATTGGTGGTGACTGAAACAGAGCTAAGAGTACAAGAGGGAGACTCTGTTACTGGAGGTGGTGTGGACACTTTTTCTCTTAACAGAATAAGAGAGATGTAGTGGTGTGTGTGTGTGTGTGTGTGTGTGTGTGTGTGTGTGTGTGTGTGTGTGTGTGTGTTTTACGACGAAGAGTTGTGGAAGGCTTTCTAAAACTAATTTAACAAGTTTCCAATCCTCAAACTATTCCCTGCCCGAGCATGAGAATGATCTAAGTCCCTTGTTATCGTCAGTCCAGTACAAACAGTTACCCAGCATCCATCGGCTACACACTCTCTACCTTAGCTGCCTGGCTGTATTGCATGAGTTAACTGTTAGACAACTTGTCAACTTTGGAAATGTCTTCCTATCTCTGAGTATCCCACTCCCTATAACTTCCAGCCTGTTAAATGCAATGTTTTCACTCATCTTGAAATGAACGAATAATTATTGTCCCCTTCCTCCCATTTTTCTAATGTTCAATGGAGCCCATTAGTTTGGCAGGCCCTGATTGTTTTTGTATCAATAAAGCGAAGCATCTTCTTTGGGCTAACTTTTCTGCTAAGACTACAAAAAACTGTGATACACGCTAGGTGTGACCTTAAAAACCCAATCATCGTTGACTTCTTCAAACTGCTGACGTATTTTTAGTTTATTCATCGTAATAAATTATAATATTTACTGAGCCTAAGATCTCCAATAATGAACAGGTTATTTGAAGCTCTGTCTAGCCACTTGAGTTAGGGAGCCATAGGTCTACGAAGCGGGGGGCTCTGGTGGGCGGCAGCCCCCCCTAGGATTGGAAAATGTGTTTTTTACGGCAATATATAATTTTTTCCATGCAGATCGTTCTGAAGGTGTACTGATACGTTTAAATGCTATCATTAAAGCTATTAGAATCCTCGTGTTAATAAGAAGGTATTCTCAAGTGAGGGTAAAGTGATTTAATTGATTACAGTAAGTTCTGATACATACTTATTGCACGCTATTAGTTTTCACTTGAACGCAGATCAACCTCAGATTTGAAGCATATATATATATATATATATATATATATATATATATATATATATATATATATATATATATATATATATATATATATATATATATATATATTAGTGTACTCTGCTTATTTGGTAGCAACTGGTTGGAGATCAGGGCAACTTCAAGAATTTTAATGGCAAACTCCTTCCGCCCCCTAGTGTACGCTGAAGTACGGAGCGTCTCCAGTGGTGATTAAGCAATCTGTAATTAGCATAAATGTAATAAAATGTGCGTCATCAGGGTCACGGAGTGATGGAAAAAATAATAATCTCTGTCAACTGAGACAGTGACCTCCTTCAGTGCGGTGAGGATTCTTTTTTATGATTGCGTTAATAGCAGACGATTTTCACAAGCTCGAAAAGCGACTTCTTGTTGTCAAAGGGTTACAGAGTTCAGTATTTGTCTCCTTTAATTTGGATAAGTTCTAAGCTGAAGAAAATAATCAAGAGATGGCAGGAATACATTACAAGAGACATCCTCGAACTGAAGAGACAGAAGACAAGAGATTAATCTTCGCCCCAGACAGCAATTTAAGTAATACAAACCCCTTCATTCAGTGCTGAGAGATTCGAATTCTTTTGCGTAAAGCATGGTCGTAACGACTAAGGACCAAACAAAGGACATGGTACGGGTAGCTACGTGGAATGTAAGGGGTGCGAATGATGAGGTGAAAGAGAGAGAGATTGTCCAGGTGCTTGAGGGTGCGAAAGTGGATGTATGTTGATTAACTGAAACTAAATGGCGAGGTGAGAGTTTAAGAGAATGGGAGTATGGATGGGGTATATGTGCTGGAGTAGGTGAGAATGAGAGGGCAAAAGAAGTGTGTATTGTTGTGAGTAACAGAAGGAAGGAGAATATAAGAGAGTATGGATCAGTTGGCTCAGGGATTGTATGGGTAAGATTGAAAGTTGGACAACAAATGTGGGCAATTGTGTGTGTGTGTATGTGCCAACACAAGATCGTGCAAGCAGAGTGAGAGAAGAGTTCTAGACAAATGTGGAAGTGTGCATGGAAAAGTTTGGAAGGAATGAGAGAATGTTTTCGATTGGATATGTGAATATAAAAGTAGGGAATGCGAAGGTTGATGGAGTAGTTGGTGAGTGGAGTGTGCCTGCAGAAATGAATGAGAATGGCAGTGCTATAGTGGACATTTGTGCCGGGAGGGAGTTGGTGATAGTCAATACCCTCATCAGGCACAAAATAATCCACAGGTATATGCAGCGAGTGATAAGAAGAGTGGATGGCGAACTGAATGAACGGAAGACAATGATTGATTATGTATGTGTGGATGACAGGATGAGGTGTGTAATTGGAAGAGTGGACTCTCTGAACACCACCAAGTGGTGGTCAGAATCAATGTCCAAACGAAATGGAGAAATAGAAGAAGGAAAGGACAGGAGGAAGCAGCGCATACAAGGAGGGTGGAAAATTTACAGGAGGATGGAAAAAGGGCAGAATATAAGAGGACAGTGGAGGAGTGATTGGGTAAATATGAATTCCTGATGTCACTAATGAAGGAAAAACTGCCACTCTTCACCAGATTATTTAATTATCGACATCAAAGTCGGTCAACTAAACTCCGTTCACTTTATGTGCCCTCTTTGTCACTAGAAGGGAGGGTGAAATTATAACAACATAATTTTACTGACTGCTACAAGGAAGAGAGGCTGTAATATAGTCAAACAGGATCGAAAATTGGTGGGCTGAGTCTACCATCTCTGTAATGGGACGGTTATTAATCTTTCCTTTAATATCGATAAGCTTTATTTTACATCCATTTCATGCACTTGTCCATCAAAACAAAAATAAATAGTGTTATGAGAAACATATAACGATTCTTTGTTAAGAAATAGTAGCACGACACGGCTGAAGATCGTACGTTATGATCGTAAAGCATAACAAACTCACGTGTGTCTACTGCCCTGCTGGACCTGCTGTATAAAGATCATGGAAAACCGTTGCATAGAAAATGGACAGTGCCTAGACTGAAGTATTTCCCGAAGTCTAGAGGCATACTCTGTTCAGGGTACACAAAAACCCAGTTAGTTAAACTTTTTTTTACGGTATTTTGGAGCCCTCTGCATCGTCGGATTTCGGCTGGCGGTCTCGTCTCTGCACGATTTTGGCTTTAAACATTGTACAATTTTCATATGAAAAACTTTGCAGATTTTCTTCAGAATTTTGGAGACGAAGCATTGTTCTTTTAGAAACCGAAATTATATGGCTTTCAACCAAAGGTGCAGCTAAAGACTCGTAAATATATGATGAATGCTGTCAATGCCAGTGTGCTTTCACGGCTTGTATAGGAAAGTTTTCCTGCGTTTATCGCACTAAAACATATCTAGAAAATTAGTATAACTACTGAAGAATAATATCATGAAGAGTTTACGCATGGTATATCAATAACTATCACGGGAGAGATTTTTAAAGATATACGACTTCTGTGGTCTCTGCATGAGTAGCCCGACTTCCATATTGACCTAGCCGGCGATCAGTGGCAACTCTTGAGTTAGTGACGGTGGGAATTGGAGCAGATGGGGGACGTGGAAGGTGTGTGCAAGATATTCACGGAAGAAATCTGTGCAGCATGTGAGGTGGTGTGTGGGGTGAAGAGAAGACAAAAGGGGGTGCGGGAACAGCATAATGGAATGAAGCGGTGAGAGAGGCTCTGGCACAAAAGAAGAAAGCATATACTGAGTGGATGAGAAACGGGCGTGGCAGAAGTTGGAAGACAGAAAAGAGTTGTATGTAGAGAGGAAGAGAGAAGTGAAAAGATTAGTAAGAGTAAGGAGAGAGTGCATGAGGAATTCGGAAGGAATTTCAGTGTAAAGTGGAGGGAATGTAAGAAAATGTTCTGGAAAGAGGTAAAGAGAGTTAGACAGGATGCCAAAGAAGTTAGTTGGGGAGTGAAATATAAAAATGGTAGATTACTAGTGGAGAAGGGAGAAAAAGTGAGCAGATGGAGAGAACATTTTAACGAATTGTGGATCACAGAGAATGAAAAAAAATGGGAGTGTAATTGGCTGAGGAATGGCTGGGAGACGGAGGGATGTGAGAAGGGAGGAAGAAATCAGTAGGATGGAAGTTGTGGAAACGGTGAAGAAAGTTAAAATGGGGAAAGCCCTAGGAATTGTTGGAATGTGAGGTGAAATGCTGAAACATGAGAGAGAGATAGTTATTAGAATGGATGTGGAAGATGTGCAAATTGGCCTGGGAAAAAGGTAGCATCCCGGATCATTGGAAGTCAGGTATAATTATTTCCCTGTACAAAGGAATCGTGGTAGGTGGTGACAACCATCATCCACTCACTTGATGTAGTGCTGCCTATTTCTTCCTTAGCCTTTATCATTCTTTTTCTGTGCCTGTCCTCCTCTCTTCCTATTTCTCCCATATTTCGTGTCACTTCTTATTGCTTTTCATTCCTTTACAGGTGGCTTTACATTGAGTGACAAGCCAAATGGTTTCTGTAAGCCAAGAAACCATTTACAACGCTGGGTGGTAACCATATAACCAAACCATACGTGCTCCCTACGTGTCAACAAGTGGGTTGGTGGAGGGTTAGCGCCCCTCCCCGTAAAACAAATAACTCAAAGTCAAATGGCCACCCCTTACGGGATTATGGAGTCTGGCAATAGATAGATAGGTAGACAAAAGAAAAGGGTAAAAAGAAGTATGTGGTAATCAGAGGGGCATTTGTCTTCTTAGTGTAACAGGAAAAGTTAATGGTGGGATACTTATTGACGGCGTTAGGAAGATAATGGAGGAATTAGTTGGAGAAGAACGGGGATGTTTTAGGAAAGGAAAAGGTTGTGTAGATCAGAGATTCTTTCTTAGATCCTCAGTGGAAAAGTTTCTAGAGAAGAGAAAGAAGTTGTATGCGGCATTGGTGGACTTAGATGAAACATATGACAGGGCTGATAGAGAAGGATTGTGGAAAGTATTAAGAATATATGGAGTAGATGGGAAATTGCTGAATGCCGTGAAGAGTATGTTTAAGGGTGCTAAGGCTGCAGTGCGTGTGGACAGTGAACTGAGTGAATTTTTCTATTTGAAGGTTGGATGAAACAGGGATGTGTCATGTCTCCAAGGTTGTTCAATCTGTATATGGATGGGGTTATAAGAGATACAAGGTAGGGGAGTGGATGTTGGAGCAGCCCCAGTGAGAGAGGGCAGTGTTTGGAAACTCTCTGTACTGTTGTTTGCGATGATACTGTGTTGTTGAGTGAAGACGGAGGGGTGCTGCAAGGCTTGATGGATGAGTTTGGGAGAGTATGTAAGAAACGGAATCTAAAGGTGAATGTAGGGAAGAGTAAAGTTATGGTCTTCGAGAGAGGTGAAGTCAGTGAATGTACAGTGAAGTTGGATGAGGAGGAAATGGAAAATGTGAGTGCGTTGCAGTACTTGGGGAGTGTGATGAGTAAGGATGGAAGTTTAGAGGGTGAAGTGCTTGAAGGGGTACAACAGGGAAGAAAGGTTCCTGGTTCCTTGAAAGCAGTGATAAGAAACAGGGAAATGAGCATGGAAGTGAAAAAGTAACTACATGACAGTATTGTGATACCAACCCTAATGTATGGAAGTGAAGCTTGGACTTGCTGGAGGGACAGAAGTCAAGAGTGAGATAAGTGGAAATGAGTTATTTGAAAGGAGCATGTGCAGTTACATGGAGAGACAGATTGACAAATGAGGTGAAGGATCGTTGTGGCGTGGATGTGGATGTGATAGGAAGCGTTGGGAAAAACACATTGAGGTGGTTTGGCCATGTGGAGAGGATGGAGAGTGAGAGACTAACGAGGAGAATGTATGTGAGTGAGGTGGATGGGGGGAGAGGGAGGGGGAGGCCGAGGATGAGATGGAGGGATGGAGTGAGAGGTATAGGCCTATGAGAGAGGGGGGGGGGTGAGCTGGGAGCAAGGCAGTGAAATGGCGAGGGACAGGGTGACATGGAGGCGATTGTTTGTGGCCACCCCCTTAAGCCAGGCGTCTGGAAATAGATAGATAGATGGTCATCACTCCGACTCAAATACCGTAATGCAACACCACAGACAGCAATAAGGTGATTATACTACACAACAGTCAGATCTTTTCAACTCCAACCCTCGATATAGTAATTCATTATTGTGTCTATAAGCTAAGAACAACCCTCTCACATGCTATGTAATCTGTAGTCCTTACTTTTTTATTTTTCCTACCTCCAGCTGGTAATGTTCGGATTGGGGGATTTTTTTTTTCTTTTTCTAATATACAAAATAGAGAAGTCTGATATAGCCTTTCATAATCCATACTCAACTTAACTAGGGTGTCGTCTACGCTGAATGAAATAGTCTTGTAGCCGAAGATATACCGGTAAGCTGTAGAATATGCTATTGTCCAGGAGTCAAGAAAACACACACACACACACACACACACACACACACACACACACACACACACACAGAGTATCGCACTACGAGTGTGACCTTTGCCACTCCAACACTAGTAAAGGAAATAAATAATTGTAAGCTGGGAACAAACCTTAGCCCCTCTCCTTATCAGCTATACATTCATGGACAGTAACATATGCTATGGAGTCGTTTCTCCAGAGATATGGCAACACGACCTAGGTTCATGGAATGTGATGGCTGAAGATCTTCCGGACATCTAAGAATAAAGGATGACGAAGCCATTGTAGGTTACGTGGGATTAGGTTAGGCTAGATTTGAAACGGTTTGGATTGGTTATATTAAATTAGGTTAAGATTTAATTAGGTTACTTCGCATTAGAGTGGCTTAGGTTGTTAAACTTTACTAAGGATTTCAGGGGCAGTGTCCAACTGTTTTTTTTAAATAACGTCTCAACAAAGCGTCGGACAAGGATTTAACTTTGGCAGTGCATGTTTGAGACCCCGACCTAATTTGTAAAATTATGCTTTTGTACCAAATGTGTATGATTAAGGCATTTATAAGAGTAAATGTAGGGTAAACTTAGCTAAAATCGTCAGAGGCATGTAGCGAGGCTAGCTTCGGTCACGATACAAGCCCCGCCCACAATTCGAAACGTGACGTCGGTGTGACGTAGTAGTAATCACCGACGCAAGTGGCAGTTCTGTCTTTATGTAAGCTGCTTCAGATTCAATGCCTCAGGGTTACTCATATTTCTGAGCTGCGGCCATACTGAATCTGTAGTAGGGGTGAAATATTACTTCGGTGTGCGTGTGTGTGTGTGTGTGTGTGTGTGTGTGTGTGTGAGAGAGAGAGAGAGAGAGAGAGAGAGAGAGAGAGAGAGAAAGTACAGTATGTGGGGGGGGGTTAGGAAGATAGAACTGCCACTTGCGTCGGTGATTACTACTACGTCACACCGACGTCACGTTCCGAATTGTGGGCGGGGCTTGTATCGTGACCGAAGCTAGCCTCGCTACATGCCTCTGACGATTTTAGCTAAGTTTACCCTACATTTACTCTTATAAATGCCTTAATCATACACATTTGGTACAAAAGCATAATTTTACAAATTAGGTCGGGGTCTCAAACATGCACTGCCAAAGTTAAATCTTTGTCCGACGCTTTGTTGAGACGTTATTTAAAAAAAACAGTCGGACACTGCCCCTGAAATCCTTAGTAGATCAGGATAAACTGGTTAAGTTAATGGATTACAAAATATGATATACTGTGCATCTTCCGGACGTCCAAAAGTAAATGGTGACCCATCTTTTAGGTCTGGTTTGGATAGGTTGGATGTGATTTGGTTTGGTCTGATTTGGTTAGATATGGTAAGATTTAAAGTCGTGTTGTTTAAAGGAAGTTTGGTTAGAATCATGGAGTGCAGGAGATAGAAATCTTCCCGACGTTTTACAATAAAGACCGATCATTGGACAATATAGAAAGTTCAGTAGGTTAGTTAACTAGAATATACTTATGCCTTTCAACAGGACACTGGTCGTCAAAGCAGATCGCCACTTGAGGGAGGGAGGCTCTCACCTCCCATCCATTAGCTGCGACTGACAAGGAACGCACCCAAATGTTGTAAGGCTTGTTTCCATGTCTGAGGGAAATGGAGGTTCAGAGGAGGAATTAGATGATGTAGAAGCAATTTTCAAGACAATAATTTTGGAGGCGTAATCAAACATGTATGGGCAGTAATTTGTGGGTATGGAACAATTACAAACAGATGAAAACGTAAACGATCAGGAAATAACCAAACATTCCCCCACACTGTGACATGTAACTGTTTATATACAGTTTCAAGTCCCTTTGCCAGTTTAAACGTGAGCACAGACTGGGATGAAGCCGTGTGTGATTCTGATTACACCACAGCTACCTCATACTTTAGTTTAAAATGACATAACCCTTCACGAATACTTACTCTGAGGTGAGACCAAGCAGTTGCGAAGGGTGTAAAATAGATTGTATGGAGTCGAAGGATGAAGGGAAAAAAAAAAAAAGATAGTACGAGCAAGTACCTGGCACTTGTTTCCGGGGGGGGGGGGGAGTCAAAAGGTGCCTAGAGGACATCATTTGAGTCCACTGTTTGAATGTCATGGACCTTAATGATTCCGTGTGTAAAGTTTCGTTAAGAACGTTTGGGAGATTCGGAGTTATGTTAGACATACAAATATGCACATTTAATATCAATATTATAGGAGATGGAGTCGAATTGACATTCCCTGTGTCATAATTTGAATACAAGAATATTATCTGGTTGCATCAAGAACAACAACCAATATTCATGTTACTAATGCGAAAATAACTTCTGCATGTTTTTGATGAATAGACAGCTAGCCAGGGCATCAACTAGTGTTTATTTATGTGAAGAGGAAAGGGCGAGAAACTACATTCGTAGTTTTCATATCATATTTATTGTGGCCGTTCTAGTGAGAGGTGATCGGGGAATAACTTTTAGATTAGGAGACAGAGTACCTTGTAGGGACAATTAGGGTACTGGGATAGTCACGCTGAGAACTAATCTGGGAATATGGGAGCTTGTCTTATGGGGTTAGTGAAATGAAGAGACGGCTGAATTAACAGAGTAACACTCTGAGACTCCCATTACTCATTCTAAGTTGAGATGAGTCATCTGTACTTATATACAATACAGTACTAGAGTTCCCGCTATAACCGGGTTAATGAGTATAGAAAAAGGAACAATATTCGCTCTCAGAGATTTCAGTTAACCTGATTTTCAAAATACTGACAGCAGGAGGGATAGCTTACTTGAGAGAGGGGTTCTATTACAGGTCTACACAAAAAGAAAATAAAGAAAACATGAAACTGTCTGGTTGTGTGTCGAGACCTTCTGGCATTGTTGTGTATACAGTATATCACCCAACACTGTACTCAGTGATAGCACTGGATGTTGCTCAATAATAAGCTTATGGTATGGGCGTCTGACCTTAATGATGGGCTCTGTTTCTCTCTTGTCTCTGTTAATCTACCAATACAGTTGGGGACTTGGGTGTAAAATGACTGTTGCAGGTTTGGCCTAGCAGATAAGGACTTAACATAGCAGGACAAAAGACACCCTTGACAGATGCATCCATCTCTGCAGTGTTCTCAGGGGAAAAATAATTATTAACGGAGGGGAGGGGGGAACAGTCTCCATAGGTCACACTCTAGCTAAATGCTAATCTTGGTGGAGGTCTACCATCGTGGTAAGTTTTGTTATCCGAGAAAAAACAATAGCTGTGTATACAATCATTCCCACGGGGACGCCCCCCCTCCCTCCACTGAGACTGGAAGAGTTCATTCCTGCCGAAAACCTGGTCCCTGCGTAAGTCCACCTCTGCAAAGTTTCGTGTTCCCAGGTAAAAGAAATGGAGTTGCCCCTGGAAGCCGCTTCCCCCGTGGGATGATAGGGGAGTCCCACCGGACCTGAAATCTGATCTTGATATAGGGCCACTACTTTCCTGTTCATAGATAAAAAAAAAAAAAAGCCGCCTAGCAAAGTTCACAGGTCATAGGCTAGTAGACGTGTGTCTGGAGATATGAAAATAACTTTACATTTACCACATATATAATATGTAAGTATAAAAAAAAAAAATTACACCACCACCGTCATTATCACAGAAAGAGGACAACGTAAGTATATATATGTGCAGTATCTTTATTTCAAACATTTCGATATCTAATAGTTAGTTTCCTATTTTCCTTCCCTCCCTGATAGTTAGGTACAGTAGGTGTCTGTACCTTCTTACTGAACTTGCCTTTGCTTACTCTTCTCTGGAGGCTTCCCGAGAGTGTTTGAGAGGGAATCTCAGCCTTAGGTGTTTTGCCCCGGGTTGTTTTGTCCCTTGCTCGTTTTTTCTCCATCTTCCTATGGCGGACTCCTCTGCCACCTCCTCCCCCTCCTTCAGGGGGGGAGGTAGTCCTGACGACAGTAGGAATGTTGACTGGACTAACTGCCCTCAGACTGGTCAACGCCAGACTCATTCCCCCCTTGATGTACCCGTAGGGAATAAAACTAATGTTACGTTGCATGCTTTAGGTTCAACTCCCCTGTTCACTCTCAATCCCTTCCTTATCAAGAAAGTGATTGATGGCTATGCAGGAGAGGTAATAAAAAAAAAAAAAAACTTTCAAATGGAGATCTCAGGTCAAAACTGTACACTCGTCACAGGTAAAGAATTTGCTTGAACTGTGTAAATTCCACTGTTACAATATGATGTTGAGCCGAAAATCCTGGTTTCCATGAAATCTCGCAAGGGTGTTATCACTTGCAGGGATCTCATGGTGATGAGTGAGGACGACATTGTACATGAATTAGCACAGCAAGACATAATTGATGCTACATTCCTTACTCGTTACTCAGAACGCAGGAGTATGAAGACGGCAACTATTATCTTGACATTTGGCAAAGTCTCTCTTCCCAGTTATGTCAACGTTGGATATGAAATTGTTCATGTATTATATCGTAAACCCTCTTCACTGTTTGAAATGACTATATGGACATAGTGACAAGTTTTGTCGGGCTTCCCAGCCAGTGTGTAGCAAGTATGCAAGCCAGGGTCATGATGCTGAACATTGCATATCTGAGACAGTATGCTGCTTTCACTGCAAGGGTGCTTAATCCACTTCCTCTAGGGACTGTCCCAAGTGGAAGGAGGAAAAAGAGGTCTGCACGGTTAAGGCAAATGAGGGCATTTCCTACTGCCAAGCCAGGAAGAAAGTGAAGGCATCGCATGCAACTCCCTTGCCAAACACATTCTATGCATCGGTGGTGATGTCCCGTCCCATGATGTGCTCTGTTTACACACAGACTGACCCTGCCCGTGTTCTTCATGTCACGCACTCTACCTCTCCATCTCAGCATCTTGTCTGTTTCAACTCTCTAACTGACATCCCTGTTGCAATTTCTTAATCTCAGACTTCTGCTGTCTCTCAGTCAGTCAAGTCTTACCCGAAGTCTGGCAAGTCTCGTAAGAGCAATATGACCACTTTCACGAAAGTCACGTCCTCATGTTTTTGCAGCTTTTGCTCCAGCCTGGGAAAGAAGGGATAGATTTTCCTCTGGGGAGTCTGGGAGCCTTGTCATTGGTGAAACTATGGAGGTTTTCGCCAGCCAGCACCGGGATAGGTCCCCTAGTAGTCGCTCGCCTGTTGTGGCGGGAGGCAGAAAAAAACTAAGCACACTGGCCACCATTGTAAGTCCTAAACCACCACATTCACTGTGTTACAGTGGAATTGTAGGACTTTTGGGAATAAATTACACAATTTGGTAATATGCTATCTATACACAAGCTAGACATTATTTGTTTACAGGAAACGCACTTGATGGATCACTCTGATCCTCCACAGTTCAAACACTACCACTCGTATAGAAGATATAATGGTCACGGGGTTGCCATACACACACACAACTCACACCCATAATTGAAATGGTTCTATTTTCTACTCTGGAAGCTGTCACGTGCAGAGTAAAATTTAACAGCACATATCTATTTGCTCTCTCTAGTGTACTGCTCACTACTTGGCCCCATTGATACTAATGCTTTGAATTCACAAAACGAACATCTTCCTGGGAACAAATTAGTGTTCGGCAACTTTAACGCCCATCACTATTAGTGGGGTAGCTTGAGGATCAATGGTCGTGGGGAGCAAGTAGCCGACCTAATAATACAGTCCAACCTCTGTACTCTGAACGACAGTAGAGCGACTCATGTAGATGATCATACTGGTAACTTTTCGGCTGTTGACTTATCTCTGGCTTCCCTGGGTATACATCAAAATTTCCCGTGGGACCCTCATGACGACTCCTAGGGAAGTGATCACTTACCCAGCCGTCTTTCTTTTACACGTGACATTCTTTTGGACCCTCCACCTCCAAAATTTAATTATAAGAAAGCAGATTGGGGATCTTTCTCAAGGATCACCAAATAAGACTTATCTGAGGAGACCGTAGATGTAATAATCCAATATTTATTCAATTCCATAATATACGTGGCTGAGGCTGCTATTCCCAAGACGTCTACAGTTCATGCGAAGAATTGAGCATATTGGTGGATGCCAGACCGCCGACAAGCATAAAGGAAACAATAGGAGATACAGGATTGTTGACAGGCAGCCTACGGAGGAAAATTTCATTGCATACATACAGGCATGAGCTGAGGCAAGGAGATTTATTCGAAGGGCTAAACGTGACTCCAGGCAGTCTTTTGTGTCAACGGTGAATCATTCTTCGCCATTAAGTAAAGTCTGGTCCACTATTAAATTATTAAATAATAAAAACCCTTATATCCCTGTGACCACACTGCAGGTGGATGATAAAATCTATGACGATCTTGTGACTGTAGCTAACATCCTTGCCAGGAGTTTTTCTTAAGTCAGTAGCTCAGCCAACTACAACCCACGTTTTCAACACCCTAAACGCACGGCTGAGCTACAAATTTTTTACTTTGCCACGGAAGACGTGGACTTCCCGTACATCCAAGAGTTTATGATAGATGAACCGCTCTTTGCCCATAAATCCTGTAAAAACACCAGTACTGGACCGGATACAATCACGTACCATATGATCCAGCATCTTAATCAGGACAACCTGCTTAAGCTGTTAGAATTGTACAATGAGCTTTGGGCGTCCTGAACGTTCCCAAACTCAAGGCACTTTGTGCATGTCATATCGATGCCCAAAGAGGCAGGTCATCTTATGAATCTCACTTCGTTCTTCCTATTGTGTTGACTTCTTGTCTCAGCAAGGTCATGAAACGAATGGTTAATAATAGGTTTCTTTTTGTTTTAGAGTCGAAGAATTTGTTAAATTTAATGAATTTGGAATATTGCATTTCAGAGGCATTTGCTAATAAAGAATTCATTATGGGGTTGTTCTTGGAAATCTATAAAGCCTATGACATGACTTGGCGACGTGGTATACCTATGAAGCTCTATGGTTATAGTTTAAGGGGAAATTTGCCTACTTTTATTTAAAATCTTTTAAGGTACAGGATTTCTCTGTCAAATTGCCTCGTAATGTAACATCAGATATATTTATCCAAGAAAACGGGATGCCTCAGGAAGTGTGCTTAGTCCCACTTTGTTCAGTATTATGATCTATGATATTCTATCATCAGCTCCCAACCTGGGGAATCTTAAATACTTACTCTTTGCTGACGATTGTGCAATGTGACACTCTTCCCGTAATGCACAATATTCGGCTGAGTGGATTCAAGCAGCCCTTGATTCCGTCCACCAATGGGTCTTGCAATAGGGATTATAGTCTTCCGTCGTTAAATGGGGCGCTGTAGTTTTTACGACTCATAATGTACCTAATTTGTGCTTGACTTTGGATACTCAGGTTGTACCTTTTCGAAATTCTGTAAAGTTTTCAGGTCTACAGTTTGATAGTCATTGGAACTTAAAATTTCATGCTATTTAATTTGTCTTCTCATTGTGATAAACCGTTAAATATCCTCAAGTACCTAGCGGCTACTACTCGGGGTGTCGACAGCAAATCTTTACTAATGTATAAGTCCCTTATTAGACCCAAGTTAGACTATGGCACACAGATGTATGGCTCGGCATCCGATGCCACACTGAGAAGGTTGGATGTGTTGCAAGATGTTTGCGAAGGTGTCTTGGAGCCGTTAGGTGCACACGTGTAGCTTGAATGGAAGAGGAAGCGAATGTAGCTTTCCTCCATGTACGCCACATCCACCTGCTGCTGTCCTGCAGGATCAATACATCTAGGAAATGTGATATCGGCGATGTGGCTTGTACTCCCCTACATAAATAACAACATTTTATGCAGGGGATTCGCCTGCCACTTGCCACTTGCCTCCACTTACTGACTGAGAAGCTTGGTGTGGACCTAAGTGACTGTGACAAGTTGGTGCTTAAAAATATAGCGCTTTGGGGACAAACCAACTTTTCCGTTGATGCAGCAAGGCTCCCACCACCAAAGGCCAAGGTGTCAGAGGCGGAGGTCCACCACTTGTTTCGTAGGTGCGTCACTTGGAGTCCCACCAATTGTACACCAATGGCCCCAAGACGAGTGGATGAATGGGTGCTAGTGTGTGGTCTATTGAATGTTCCCTCATGTATCGGTTGCCGATTCATACATCTGTGTTATCCTCCGAACTTTTTGCTGTTGATAACGTCATAGACTATGCTTTAAATTCTAGGCATGACTCGTTTGTCATATTTTCAGATTCAAAATCAGCCCTTCAGGTGACTGCATCTTGCACTACGAATTCCTACGAGATACAGGGCCGCATCATTAATAAATGGCATTCATGCAACAAGTCCTTCACGCTGATCTGGGTACTTGGTCATTGTCGTATCTGGGGCAGTGAGCAGGTTTACTTACTTGTAAAGCCGTCCGTGAACTTGAGTAGACTTGGGATGTTCCTCGAGGTCTACGGTCAAGTTTCTCTCACGGAAAGAAGTCAATAAATATTCTGTGGCAAGGTCAGTGGACCGGACAGAATATATCAAAATGCAAGCCACTCCTTGGCGACTGGGACTCAACCAACCAACCCAGTCGCCTTGAAGAAAGAATATTGAGAAGGCTAAGAATGAACTGTACTATGATAATTCATATGAAACCATATATTGAACGACATTTTCCACCGCACTGGGACATCTGTGGTGCGGTGTTATCTATCAGTCATATCATCCTCAACTGTCGGCGATTCATTCTTGAACGTGTTTCATCAATAAATTACTGCGGTGCAGCAGATGTCCCCTTCCGTTCCACCATCCATGGTGATGGGGATATTGTTTTGACAGATCAATTGATGGCTTTCTTGTGAGAGACCTGATTGATCAGACTTATGTGACTTTTTACTCTGTGGTTATGGTTTTAGCGAATGTAAATATGTACATGTATTATTCATTAGGGTTGACAGTTAACTTATATGAAATAGTTCCCATTTCTGACTGATCTATTTCTTATACTGATGTCCCCTATATTAAACCATATGCCTCGACTGACAGTCAACAGGTGTTGAGTGCAGGTATGTAAGGTAGAGAGGCATTACATATCTGCAGTCGATGGTGTCTGTTCATTGAGGTATTTTTTCCAACCAGAGTAGGTGTAGCTATTTATATCGTTAGGGTTTAGTATAGGTCAGTGAATTGTTTGATAGGTTTAGTAGCTTTAGGATTTTATCCCAGGTTTCTTTTTTCATACTATGTTTTGTAATAAGGAAAATATATATATAAAATAGAAAATATACAAAAAAACGTATGTACACAAGGTAAAAAAAAGTATTGGTGCACAGGGGGTCCGATGCCTACCGTAAACATTCGAAACATTCAACCAACCGCTGATGCTGTGGGAGGGTTGGCATGCCTGGCTATGGCTTGTGCGTAAGGTTCTCACCATAACTCCGATCATAAAACATGCCATACACTGCCATGGAGCTTACGTGGTTATCATCGTAACAGGGTCATGCCAGTCACGATGGAAACGCCACAGGCGAAACGCGCAGCTGTCATAGCTCTCCATGCTGAGGGTTACAGCAGTATCCATATTGCCCATCAGCTTGGTATTCATCCTAACACAGTAGCACGGTTGATTCAGCAGCATGCAGACACAGGTGCTACGGACGACTAGCCACGAGTCGGACGCCCACGTTGCACCAACGCAGACGAAGACCAGGTTAATTGTGTTTTATGTGATAAAATACAGTTTGTAATAGAATGTTAGCATATATGGATAAAAATATGTGGAGTATAACTGGATACGGTATTATACAGTCATGTCCCATGTTACTGCTCACCATCAACCATACTATAAAGACCGTGTTTTTGCAGTTTTAAATCTAGGCCGCACATAATGCCATCGATACAGCCCCATTCACACCTTCAGTCGGCATACGCAGTGACCTGGGTCTGCAGTGCAGCACGCAAACCATCCACAACAGGCATCACAGCAGGGGATGCCAAGGTCGCAGGCCAGCCAGAAAGCTGGAGCTAGGCAAACGTAACATGGTCAGTGGATGGAGTATGCGCTCAAGTATGCTGACAAGCCATCAGAGTTTTGGGAGCATGTAGTCTTTTGCGATGAAAAGACATTAAACTCTGACGCCCTGTCACCAACACATTATGTTTAGTGGACATATGCCACCAGGTTAGTATCTCTCTCTCTCTCTCTCTCTCTCTCTCTCTCTCTCTCTCTCAGACAATGGTAAAGGTAATAACTATGATGACGTTTGCAATAATATACAATAACGGTATTTACAACCATTGTAGCATTGTATATATATGTCACACAACCTAAGCAACTTAAAAATACTTACACCTTTCGGTAACTATAATTACACTAACCTTGAATGTCAAGGACATGACATTGACTTGGTATGTTTCAATACACCTTTCAGTATCAGTTACAGAAGTGGTATTATGTGATTATTTCATAATGGGTTATAATGTTTCAGATACGAGCTGCTAAAAGTGGTTGGCAGCCGCAGGAGTGGCTGTGTCTCTGCTGGGTTGTTTGGATGGATGCGTGCCAGTGGCGTTGGGGAGTTGGCTGTTGTTGGACCGGGATGTCTTACAGGAGATAAGTACGTTGAAATCCTGGAGGAGGTTCTGCTTCCCCGAGGGGGAGCCTTTTTACCTTCTCCAGGATAACAGCCCTTTCCACACATGTCCGGCTGTTAGGAAGTGGTTTGGCCGACATCCCTATGTCACTCTGGTGCCACATCCACCCAAATCCCCAGACCTCAACCCCATCGAGCACGTCTGGGCAGCAGTGCTCCTACATATGACTGAGCAGGACCAGGAATGGAGCCGTGCTGTTGTCGCCAGCAATGCGTTGCAGGCGTGGGAACGCCTCCGCCGTCCACCTGGGCAAGCCCTGGCAAGTGCGTTGGTGGCATCCATGCCTACAAGGCTGAATGCCGCCTAAGCTGCAGGTGGTTCATATATGGGTTATTGATATAGTAATAGAGATGTGAAACATGCATTGTTATGTTTTCCCTATCCATAGTATTATAACAGCATGTATATTACACCTATTATGCATGACCCGTCTTCGACTACAATGTTGTAGGTTACACACCCCATTTCATAGGTGATGTGCAGTTATGTTCTTCCACATGTAGTGTGTGGTGTATTGTCACATGACATGTTAGGCGATAAAGTGTTACGGTAAAATGCACGTGACAATATTATGTCGCATTATCGGCGCACACAGATAGGCCGTTATACTCAACCACCTATGTGAACCAAGTTACCCTCCATATATGTTACACCCTTGCGATAGTCGCAGAGGGTCACTGTGTATGAACAAAAGTCCTCTCGAAACATACAATACTTACTACTGTATATAATATCACACTGGCTGGTCGTGTAAGGCAGGCACCTGACAGCAGGGCTACCAATATGTGATGAGTTGGCCACTACTTGTCACTGTCCTTCGTTCCATGTTGTCATAATGATTCGTGCATATAGCGCACCGATACTTTTTTTTACCGTGTGTATATATATATATATATATATATATATATATATATATATATATATATATATATATATATATATATATATATAGGCCTATACAGTATACTGTATATATGCATGTGTGTGTGTGTGTGTGTGTGTGTGTGTATGCGTATTAATACATATATATATATATATATATATATATATATATATATATATATATATATATATATATATATATATATATATATATATATATATATATATATGCCTTAATGTCCAGGGGCTCAGCGCCAATGGTCAATAGGCAAAAAAAAAAAAAAAATTAAAATGTCATCAGTGATCTAAGTGGAATAGAGTAAAAAGAGAAAGAATAAACACTAAAACACATCTCACAGAAAAATGTATAAAAAAAAAATCACATTAAATCGTGTAACAGAAATGAGGGGGGGGGGGACTAAAGCAGAGTTTTGGAACATAAATTAGGTATTGCAGACCATAGTGCTGTTTAGAGATGGGCTGTGGGTCTTAATATATATTGATTCATGTGATCTAGAGTTAATATTTAATGTACAAGTTGATACATTACAATACTCTTTTATAAACATGATATTACAAGGCACACAATGATCCCTACCTGCTGTGTGAGGAGGCCACCTGAGACTTCAGCAAGTTCAGCCTCTCCTGCTCCACTGACCCATATGCTCGTCTGTCGTAACTTTGAAAGCACGGACAGTGCTACCAGTATACCCGGCCTGTTCACCTGGGCAAGTGAAACAATAGACGATAGACGAGCGTAGGTCTGTCGGAGCTGGGTCTTTAACGTGAAAGAAAGAACCAATTTTGATTATTTAATATACCCTTGAAATCAATTTGGTGATAAAACTTAGCAAGCGTCCAAAGTTAACAGCCTTCCATGTGAACGGAAGTCTCACCCAAGTAGGGTAAACTATCTCCTAATTGATAGAAGTGATTGGTTGTTTATGTAGGTAATGATTGCTTAGAAATTTCTTACAAAACAGTCAAACAAGATGTCACACTAGTCATTAAAAGCAAAATATTTTCTTAGAGAGAGAATCTCACATTAGACAGACTATGTACTGTAGATAAGAGAAAAACAAGCCCAACGCAACAAGGTCTTAACAGTATTGATCATAAACGTTCTACAGCAATTACAGAAAAAAAAAGAAACTGCTTCACAAACCTGACAACATAGTCTTGCGAAACACTGAACATCAGAATTTGCCATTATCTTTCTCAATCATGATATCTAAAAATAGGAGACAACCGTCCTGGGGCTTTCCACATTTTGACTTTCTCCATTGCTTCCACAACTTCCATCCTACTGATTTCTTCCTCTCCTCTCACATCCCTCCTTCTCCCAGCCATTCCCTAGCCACTTATACTCGCATTACTTTCATTCTTTATGTTCTATAATTCCTTAAAGTGTTCTCTTCATCTCCTCACTTTTTCTCCCTTCTCCAACTGTAATCTGCCATTTTTATCTTCACTCCCCGACTAGCTTCCTTAACACCCTGTCTAACTCACTTTACCTCTTTCCAGAACATTTTCTTACATTCCCTCCACTTAACATCAAATTCCTTCCAGATTCCTCATCCACTTTCTTATTCTCTCTTTCTAATCTCTTCACCTCTCTCTTCCTCGCTGCATATAACTCTCTCTTCTATCTCTCAACTTACTCCACACTCCTGTTTCTCATCCACTTACTATATGCTTTCTTCTTCTATGTCACAGCCTGTCTCACCACTTCATTCCACCATGCTCTTCATTGCACCCCGTTTCGTCTTCCCTTCATCCCTCACACCACCTCACATGTTGCACATATTTTTTCTGTGAATATCTTATACACACCTTCCACGTCCCCCATCTGCTCCAAATCATACTTACCCAATCGCTCCTCCACTTCTCACTTATATTCTTCCTTTTCTCCATCCTCTTGTAACCCTTCCACCCTCCTGTAAGAACTACTTCCTCCTGTCCTTTCCTTCTTCTTTTCCTCCACTTCACTTCAACCTTGACTTTCACCACCATCAAGTGGTGGTCGGAAAGTCCACTCCCTCAACATATATATGCTCTTGCATCTAGTACATACCCTTCTCATTCAATCATCATCTACACTAACATAGTCAACCATTGCCTTCCATTCATTCAGTTCACCACCCAACCTTCTAATCACTCGCCATATATACCTGTGGATCATATGGTGTTGGAAGAGGGTATTGGCTATCACGAACCTCCTCCCGGCACAAATGTCCATTAGAGCACTGCCATTAGCATCCACTTTGCAGGCACACCCCACTCACCCACTACAGTACTCCATCCACCTTCACATTACCTACTTTTCCATTTGTATCGCTAATCAAAAACACTTTCTCATTCCTTTCAAACTTTTCTATGCAAGCTTCCACATTTGTCCAGAACTCTTCTTTCACTCTGCTTGCACGATCTTGCGTTGGCGCATACACTAAAACAATTGCCCACAGTTGTAGTCCAACTTTCAACAGTCATTGAGCCAACTGATCCATACTCTTTTATATTCTCCTTCCATTTCTCACACACAACAATACGCAATTCTTCTTTTACCCTCTCGTTCCCACACACTCCCACGAATATATCCCATCCATACTCCGATTCTCTCACACTCTCACCTCTCCATTGAGTTTCAGTTAATCCACACATATCCACTTTTGCACCCTCAGGTACCTGGGCAATCTCTTTCTCTTTCACCTCATCATTTGCACCCGTTACATTACATGTCGCAATCCGTACCATGTCCTTTGTTTGGTCCTTAGTCATCACCTGCTGGTCAGTCCTGGTCGGAGGCTTCTTGTTCGTATTTTAAGTTAGTTGTTTTCCGGGGAAGGGCACTAACCCTCCATCAACCCATTTGTCGTCACGTAGGGAACACGTGTTGGTTAGTTATAAGGTTATCACCCAGCGTTGTGATTTCCTGGTTTACAGGAAATCATTTGGTTTGTCACTCAGTGTAGAGCTACCCTAAAAACAGAGTACTGCTACACTAACTGGGTGGATGATGGGCGCCAGCACCTAGTCTGTTGCATAAATCCATAACATCGTTGTAAGTCTTGCCAACATATGAATCACGATCAGCTCAGTCCAGACATCCTTCAGCAACAGCAATAACTCTGTCACCTTACATCCATATAACAGCTCATACGGTGAGAAACCTGTACTGCAGCGAGGTACTTCATTATAAGCAAAAAGTACTGATGGCAAATATCTCTTCCAATCTGATGGACGTTCTTGACATACCTTCTTTACCACAGATTTAATATATCACTAAATTTCTCATAGATCGTTTGGCAGGGTACTGAAACATAACACTAATCAGCTGACATACTTCTGACGCTTATCTTTATGGGAATTGTGAGCTTCTACCAAAGAATTTCCTGAGGAAAACCTACCCTGCTGAAAAGTTCAACAGTACTTCTACCACCTGTTCAGTTTCTATCCCTGTTAAGCTATTGCTGCAGCCTGGTCACCTAATTGTCTAGTATACTTGTGTCAAAAATTACTTGGTTGCCCCCGAGGAAAAGGGGACACATGGGGCAAACAAGATACCGTGCTACTTTTTTGAAAAGGATAGGCGTTAATGCATAATGTTAAGTGGTACTCTTTGGACTCTGCATTTTGAGACTGTCTTGTCACAGGTAACAACGACACCAGAGTTTGACAGTTTTGCCGATACCTGGCTAATTAAAGGAATTATGCTATCTTCAATACTTTTAACGCCTAGATGCCATCCTGGTAGAACTTCTTGCCAAAGCTACTCTCTGCTGCCTTCTATTCTTTGGTAACTATACGAGTACCCCTATGTTTCTGCGTCTGATTCGTTAATCACAGCCCCTTTACTTTACAAGTTTGACCTTGTTATTTTTACTTATTTCCGAAGAGTTCCTAAAGACTCGTCAACCTCTTGTTCTTCTGATTGGTGTGTCCTTGGTTGATTCTTCCCCTTCCCCTAAAGGCTTGGTTGTGCTACCTATGAGTGATCCTAAGCAGAGTGGCAAGCACTGCATGAAGAGGATGATGCAGTGGACATCATTCTTGTGGTGAGAAGAACAGGTTCGTCAACCTTAGGGACGTCTGTTATAAGACTGGCCGTAGCCGAAAGCTGGGGAAGCAGTGTTTCAGCCACAGAACATAACACAGGCTATAGATTATCAGTTTCACTGGCGTCTACAAATGTTTCCAGCTGAACTCTAGAATCCTCCTGGCACAAAGCTTTTACCATACTCATAAAATATAAAGTATCCACTTAACACAGACACCTTGACATACCTTATGGCTTAGAAATATGCGCCTTTTCTTATCACCAGTCATGTGATATGGCAGCACAAATCTTTGCTTGATCCCCACACAAGTAGAACCTCTATCGTGAAGTTCTTTGAATGGTCGGCAATTTACACTTCCTTGGTAGTTACGTTCTGACTGTCACTGTTACGCTGACACCAACAATGAGGGACAGGACCTAACCAGAAGAAAGAGTCACTATCTGCTCCTGTGCTGGCTGGGTAATGGAGGCTGCTGCACTCTCCTTCATAGAATCCTAATGTTGCTTCTGATGGCCCTAACGAGACACAACACCAGCTCCTCGAGTAAATGACGTGCAGTCTCTGCCCAAACATGTTACACAGAAAACCCACCACAACTGAATGTGGCTCCACATCTGGTCAGGTCTGTTTCGATGAATATGGTTCAGTTGCTGGTGTTTAAGCAGGTGGTTTCACATCCCTCTGAAACCTCAACTGAAAATTCTTCCATATTCATCCACAGAGGGCAGTTAGAGAAGCCTTTGTTAGCTGTTTTATTTTACTGATAGTTTGTGGCTTTCTTTCCTAAAGGAAAAGCCTTAATTCTAGCTGTCACCACCTTTGAAACTGTTCACGGTGAACCATTATCTTTAAGATCTTCAAATGTCTTTTGAATGCCAGACAGATTTATGTATCTTAGTATCTAAAACGTGAACTGTCTGATACATTCGCCCCTCTCATGTACAAAGTCACGGAACTTTATAAGAAGTCCTTCTTTCGTTGCAGTGCATCTTTCTAAAATAGTTTTCTTTTCAAAATCATGTCAAGAAGAGTAATGATGGGATAGAGATATGATAAACCTGTAATGCTTTACCAGTTAGCAGAAAACTTTAGGTTACCGCTCACTGTTCTGTAGGTCACTTATAAACTATTGCATATCTCTCGAAGTGAGTCAGTACGATCTTCTGACTTAAACAGTTTAGGAGCTGACACGACGTTACTGGCAGGGTTTCCCACTGATTGGAAAAGGGTTTGAAGCTGCAACACATTTAATTCATAGCTCTTTTCACCCCCTCTCTCTCTACTTCAGATTTTCTTTTTCGTTCAAATTTTTTTCACAGTTCAGATACTGTTAGGTAAAAGTTTGACCTAGAACTGTAACCTTGGCTTTTGAATTATTGTTATTAAAACAAGTATCCTCATTGATTAAACGTCTTCAGTTACAAAGAGTTGGCTAAAATCACTTAAAAACTCTTTAAGATATTTTGTTCACACACACACACACACACACACACACACACACACACACACACACACACACACACACACACACACACACACACACACACTGCTGAAAACACAAACGCTCTTGCTCCAAGACCGCGGATGTAATAATAATAATAATGATGATGATGATGATGATGATGATGATAATATAATAATAATAATTATTATTATTATTATAATAATAATTATTATTATCATATAAATGATTATGGTATCAATAACAACAACGACAATAAAAACAACAGCAACAATAGCAACATAAGCCATCACTGGCACTGGAAACCATCCCATATGCCTTCCGATATCCACTCATCCATCGATCCATCATTATTCAGTCAACTCTCCTGTGGAATGGTTGGTTTTCAGCCGTAATAAGAGCCAGCTACTCAGCATTAGCTCACTGGGGTTGGGTTATTTTTACAACCATGGTAGCAGTTGTCTAGGCAGCAGCATCTTGATTGCAAGTTCCCTGGAAGGTCTCTCTCCCCTGATATCTCAGCCATTGGCAGGTGCTGATATCATTCCTCAAAGCTTTGCACACTATCCTACACAACCAATGGAATGTAGCAGTGCTCATGACATCACACCCTCTGACTCCTCCCGTTTCATGATTTTTCAATGGAAGTAGCTCTATCACTCTCCGAAGCTCTGCCAGTAAAATGATTCAGCAGGTTTCTTCGCAAAGACAGACAGACAGTGAGAAGGACGGCATTTTTTTTTATATAGCAAAGAGCACATATCAGCAGCAGAAGAGGAGCTGCTGCTGCTGCTGCTGCAGTTGCAAATGGCAGTAAACAAAGCTTTAACTTTTTTCTTTTTTTTCGTAACTGATACCACGAGAGAATATGTACGCTACTGCTTTTCGTGAATTAATGCTACCTCCTGGTGTTTCCGTTGAGTTAAAGAAGAACCTATTGTAATGATGTGCTAGAAAGCGTCGGAGCCAAGTTTATTGGTTCACTCTTTCACTATGATATTAGTCATATTTTGCTTTTGTCATCATAAGACGATTATACTCGACCTATGACAGACTTTTGGAACTGTGGTTAATAGAAATAGCTTTGTATAACACGTTTAGTATGATATGATTCCCATAAAATAAATTAAATAATCCAATGATAGCAAGAATTAAATGTAAATAAATGTCTTCTGTTAGTAAAGGGTAAAGACAATCATCATGACCATCATCATCACCATCATCATCATCCAGAGGAAAGGATTTAAAATGAAACATATAACCATCATTATGCTGTTTTTTTTAATTATCATTATTTCAATTATAAATGGGATGAAATAGAACAGATAATTAAGAAACTGAATAGCATATTAATTAAGAAAACGTGGAATAAATATTAATACTTAAGCTCGTATAGGACCTTTCTTCGAGGTTTGTGCAAAATGGATTGCTTTCCTTGGAACACCTTTCAGCATCACATACTCACTTTGTATATTAAATCACAAATTTACTTAACACTCCAACTGTAGTATGTCCACCTTAACTTTTCTCTCCCTTTCTTGTCCTTCCGGGACAAAAAATCAATACCTCTGGAATTTTCGTCTCGAAACTATATCTTTTTTTCCAGAAAGTAAAAGACCAATGAGAAAATTCTACACTCGCTTTGTCTCTCCTGCAAAAAGAAGATATTTTTACCAGTGAAAAGTGTTCCTGGGATCATGCAAGACTCTCATTCTAAGTCTGGGGATCTCATTATTATAATACAAGTACACCCACGAGCAAAAGTTCGCCGACAATCCCTGCCAGGCATGTTTCCAAACATAGCCCATACAGGGCGCAGCGCTCGTCCACCAGAGTAAGGGAGAAGGGAGCAAACGGAGAGTGGGAGGGGGAGGGAGGTAACGAGACTGGAGGGAGAGGGAGACAAAAAGACAGGGGAGGGAGAGAGCATGTGGCGTTGGTAGATGCCACAGATGTAGTGTATTATTATTATTATTATTATTATTATTATTATTATTATTATTGTTATTATTATTAGTGTATTATTATTGTTATTATTATTGTTATTATAATTATTATGTACGGGAAAAGTATAATAAAGAAGGACGTAATCCAGCGTTAGCCCTTAGAAAACGGCTGACATCTTTTGTATGTTTTCTGACTGATTCTAGACGATTCTTCTTGTGTGACGGAAGCAGCAGTGATGTCCAAAGGCTAAAGGTTTGATAAAGTCTAGCAACCCAAAAACAACGGATTGAATTTTATCCAGACCGTCAAAAGGGCCACAAGAAAATCCCGATCGTCTAAAGCTTCAAGAAGTAAAAAATAAAATAATCGAGTCAGGTCATGTGAGAGTACACTGCGAGGTAGAAGGACGTAAACTAGGAGGCAAGGAGAGAGAGAGAGAGAGAGAGAGAGCGAGGCGTTTGCAAGTGAAACACGTAAAGGGCGATGCGTAGCTTGGTGGTATTTTTTTTTTTTTTTAATAACAGAACGGAGGAAGGAAAAACAAATGGGAAAAAAAAAAAAAATCCATACACCAGATTACTGGTGTCCTCTATTCATAAAATATCTGTAACAGTTAGACTTGAACAGTTGTGGGTTGAAATTTGGAGGAAAACAACTCTGGGGAAGCGAGTTCCAGAGAGATGCAGTTCGGGGAATGAAAGAATTCTGACAGGCAGAAGTTCTGCAATATGGTTGAGTGACATTCCAGTCATGAGCGCTACCAGATGCCCGTGTAGCACGAGGGAAGGCATGGAGAGGTGGCACCATGGATGCAACTTCGTCTGAGCATTTGCCAAAAAAATATCTGTAAAATAATGCAAGGGAGGCAACATTCCTTCTTACTTGCAGGGGAGGTAGTTTATATGTAATGGCAGGGTTGTTAATGATTCTAACAGCTTTATTCTGAATTTTGTCTAGTTGTCTTAATGCAACCTCTCCACAACCATTCCACAAGGGTGAGCAATATTCAAGCTGAGAGCGCACATGACTCTTATAAATTATAGCTAACTGCTCATCGGCAAAGAAGTTACGGACTCTGTACAATAATCCAAGTTTCTTTGAGGCGGTTTTAGCAAGTGATCTGACATGAGAGGTCCAGCTGAGGGCACTGTTAAGTGAGACACCAAGAATTTCAATACTTTTGGAGATGGGAATATTAGTAGCACTGAAGGTAATGTACGAATCTGGCAATATCTGTCTATTAGTAAACTGTATATATTTAGTTTTACTAGCATTAAAAGAGACAAGGTTGTTTTGTCCCCATTCACTGATTGTAGCTAGATCTTGATTAATGGAGATGGCTGTACTGATTTGAGAGTTAGAGATATTAGACTTTGTAAATGGATGTCTGAGTGTGAATGAACTATGTAGTGTTGAGTCTTCTGCATATGAGTGAACGGGATTGTGAGTGACAGGTAAGAGATCATTAATATGAACCAGAAATAGGGTTGGCGCCAGAACTGATCCCTGCGGCACGCCGGCGTTAATTGAGTGGAAATTCGAATATACATCATCTTCTTTTACTCTTATTTTCCTGTCACTAAGATAAGAAGAAATCAAAGGAACAAAAGACGTTAGTCCATGGCAAGAGAGTTTGGACAGCAGGGAACGGTGCCATACTCTGTCGAAAGCTTTAGAGATATCAAGAGCTACTGCATGAGTTTCTCCAAAAAGATCAATTGATTGATGGATGGTATGAGTTAAGAGATTATGTCAATGGTGGATCTTTCGTGGCGAAAACCGTATTGTCTATACTTACATACTTCGGAAATGAAAGAAGCTGATAAATACTGTACACTGTTATGATAACTTTACATGGTATTAAACATAAAGATCCTTATTATTTTGATGAGAACGCAGGGCCAGTGCTGCATTTTTCCATTACTGATGTTACATACTGTATATACGATCTCTATTCGACCAATGGCGTTGCCATGCTGCAGAGTGATCAACCAATCCCCGTCAGTTGGAGTGGCAATGATAAAAAATTATTCTACCACATTTCACCCTCCCATTTATGAAATATGTAATTATATGATTCTCATATACCACCAAAAAAAGACTGCCCATTGCTTGTTTCACTTGCTAGCCCTTTGTTCTCTCTCCCTCTCTCTCTCTCTCTCTCTCTTTGCCTCAGCTTACGTCCTTCTACCTCGCAGTCTGCCTTCACATTACCTGACACGATTAAATTATTTTTTTACTTCTTGAAGCCTTAGACGATCGGAATTTTCATGTGGCCTTTTTGACGGTCTGGATAATATTCAATCCGTTGTTTTGGGTTGCTAGACTTTATCAAACCTTTAGCCTTTGGACATCACTGCTGCTTCCGTCAGACAAGAAAAATCGTCTAGAATCAGTCAGGAAAAAACAAAAAAAATGTCAGCCGTTTTCTAAGGGATAACAGTGGACTACGTACTTCTTTGTTATATTTATTCCATACATGATAATAATAATAATAATAATAATAATAATAATAATAACAATAATAATAAAGCACCAGATGTGTGACATCTACCATCGACACAGGCTCTCCCCCTCCCCTGTCTTCTTGCCTCCCTCTCCCTCCAGTCTCGTTGCTTCCCTCCCCCTCCCACTCTCCTTTTGCTCACTTCTTGTTTACTCTGGTGGACGAGCGCTGCGCCCTCTATGGGCTATGTTTGGAAACATATGCCTGGCAGGGACTGTCGGCGACCTTTTGCTCGGGTGTGCACACTCGCACCAAAAAGTATCGGTGCACACTTGGCGCAAAGCAATTTGAGACACGGACGATGGCTACTGGAAACTGAATAACGACTTCTTCCCCATGCTGATAAACTTGCTCTCTTAAGGATGCAGTATATGGCTTGTTTATGACATTTTCTAGTCCGTATTATTATTATATGTATAGCAAAGTAGTTACAAATAAATCTTACCGAAAATTCGTGAGCTATAATGGTCATTTCGGATATCATCGTGCCTCACCTGCGCGATACTTTATGGTGTGACTGTACATATGTTTCCTCTGATATACTACAATACCATGTACGAAACATTTTCACCACCGTTTGCCTTCGTGGGTGGACTGTTTACAGTATCATATGAAATATGGAACTGAAATACATATGTGACCAAGAAGCTACCTTTAAGAGTGAATTGTGTGTTTTTTATAACTTTCAAAAGGCAGCGCAATTCAAAGGATGGTCTTTCAATCCGAGGTTGGATTTCTGCATTACTTAACAGCTTATCCATAGGTCTAGTTTTCAAGTCATTGTTATTATTTCATAGGCTACCCTTCGGTGCAGTTTTAAACATAGCTTCAAAGCATTTTAATAAATACCATGATCATATACAATATAAAATTAGATGTAGGAAAACATGAGCCAATTGTGTACCATATGACCAAAAGTTCTCTGACAGTCGCCTGCCAGCATTGTGCTGTCTTCCCAATATCTCATTTCACTCCGAACGTCAAAGGGACTTCTTTTATCTCATAGTATTGTATCATGTAAAGTCATAAGAAAAAGTATCGTTACCCCAGGAATGTTCGATGCTAAACGAACGTTAGCTGGGCTATGTGGGCGGGTCCTTGCTGTTCGCCCCTCCCCTATCTAGTGTTGCCATATCACAATCCCATTACAAGAGTTGGAATAATGAGCAAGAATGAGCCATATGGCGGGGAAATATATAGGTCGTGTTTGCGTTACCCTGAGCGCCCCGCCGGGGATTAATAATGAAACGCAGCAGGTTTATTATTTTCCTACTATTCAACACTTATTATCTGTGGAATACAACAAATAAATTGTTTTGGAGGGTATTAAATCTATAGGCATCGATTTTTTTCTTTTTTTTAATGATGGTCTAGCAGGGGTGCACGAATTCATTTGTTTGCTTTAGATAGGTGGTTAAATGCTTCAGATGGATGCTTCAGACGTCTAGAGGGTGTTTTCGACGCATGGGGTGGGTATACAAAATATTAAAGCAATGAAACGGAACATGTATTATTATTTTCATTCTACTCAACATTTAGAAATGTAGAAAGCAATACATATCATTATTACACTGAAATTTACTAACTTGGTTTGTATCGGCTGAATTACTATCATACGTCTGGCATGGGTGCACATACTCATTGCCCGTCTGCATGTGTGTTGCATACTTCAGATCATTCGCCTATATTTTTATTTAATGAATTCGGTGCCTGATAATAAAGCGTATTGCCTTTATGCACAGAAGCCAAATGATCTAATTAGTTTTTATTACCTCTAGCACAAATTCTAATATCTGTCTCACATAACCGACATTGACGTGTTTGAGGTACAAACTCTCCTGTCCCGCCATCCCACAACACCGTCGTTGTGTCATAGTGCATAGCTCTGAAGTGTAACGATAGTTTTTCTTATGACTGTACCTTTATATATATGTATATATATATATATATATATATATATATATGTGTGTGTGTGTGTGTGTGTGTGTGCTCGGAAAAATTTGCAGGATTCCTTTCCACCACAAAATGTTTGCAAAAACCATTAGCTTCGTTTGCATACCGTTATAAAGCCCACAATGACCAATTCTGACTAAAAAGTCGAAAAAAAATATCATCCCACATTCTTACGTCTCGCGATTTCCGAGAATTTAGCGTCATGGCGTCGAGCTTGATCGTCAAAGTTTTGGTGCGTATTTTTCTGAGACTCCCTGGACTTAACCCGACCTAATTAAAAATGAATTACGTCGAAATCTATTACCGTTCTTATGTAAAGAAACAAACAAACGCACAGACATTGTGACTAGTGGCGTTTTCCGACAAAATCTCACCGCTGCGTCGTGAGTAATCGCCAAAATTTTTGCTTGGTATTTTCTGACACTCCCTGGACTCACCCCGACCTGGAGCAAAAAGAATTAGGTCGATATCTATTCCCATTCTCGTGAAAGAATCGAACAAACGCACAGACAGACATATTCTCAGCTTGACTTTATTTTTTAGATATACTCGTATACATGTGTGTGTGTGTGTGTGTGTGTGTGTGTAGAGTCCATCACCTAAGCTTGCAGGGCAATACCGGCTAACTTTCAGTTTTCGCAGTATATATCACAATTTGGTCATTTTAATCCTTTGTACGCAAAGTAGCCTATGGGACACACTCAATGAAGACCGAATGGAGCCCTAGAATAACCCAGTTTTTGTGTTAGGTTTTTGCCACATGGTCAAAGCAAAAGAAAAAAAAAAAAATGCACAAGACACGACGCACTGAGCCAAATCACCATAACACCCTGTTGTTAAATATATATATATGTTTGTTTTCATAATACGAAACTGGAAACACTTTTAATTATGAAAGTTTTACTCTTCGTATTCCTTGCAAAGTCTCTAAATATAAATTTTAGAACAAGTACTTAATTTCTGAGCATAATATAACCCTTCCCAGTATAATAAAATAAATTGGTATAGTGGATGCCCCATCAGAATAAAATATACCGGTATATGAAAATGTCAGTAATTTTGGAATGAGTAAATGAATAATGTATTTTCACAAATTTGACAGAGCAGCTTTGATTGACGTGGCCCGAAATATCGATACTTCACAAAAAATATACTAATAATCACTCAGACCAAGTGCAGCGCTGACCGAGTCTAATGAAATTTGCTATGCTTTGGTTCCAGGGGAGTTTGAAATTTATCTTCCTTAATTAAATTTCATGCATTTCAACTAACCACATTAAGGTTATGGATGGTTGCATCTTAAGGGAAAAAAAGGTTAGAAGTCATCACACTGAAAACAACCCAGGGTCTTAACAGACTTCATGATGGATAAATTCCATAGATCGGAAGACTTATCTATCAGCATGCTCAATTCAGCACCATGTTCAGCACATTAGATAATTCCCTTTACTTGATTTAGACATCATGAAATGGGAATGAAACTGTAACCTGTTTTAATGAAAACCTAGCTCTGATATAAAAAATATAGATTTCCGTGAGAATTACTCTAAGTACATTTAATTTTCGGCTGCCAGTTGCAAGGAGAGATGATATAGTTTTTGTCAGTGTGTGTGTGTGTGTGTGTGTGTGTGTGTGTGTGTGTGTGTGTGTGTGTGTTGTCAAAATATCTCGAAAAGTTGCGGACAAATTTTTGTCAAACCTTCAGGAAAAAGCATCTGTGTGGATGCGCAGCATCCTATTCCTTTTGGTGAGGATTTGATCAAAAGCTATCAAATGCCAGGCATCAATTTTATTTTTTTTAATATGCACTGGCTTTTGGGGAAACGTGGTGACTGAATTCTGTAGAGTTTTGCGAATTTTTATACTCTCCTTTAGCAAGGCAAGGCAATATAGTTTATGTCAGTGTGTGTGTGTGTGTGTGTGTGTGTGTTGCCAAAATATCTCGCTTTCAAATTTGGTTTGTAGGTAGCTTGTACCTTAGCCAAACCACACTTTGACGGGCGATTAACATTCGACTCCCAAATGCATTTGTTTCATTTGAAAATATATTCATAACGATCTTTTTAATTTTCCCATCATTGTGCATTAAACTTTAGAACGGCTTTAGCATTTACGAATCAGTCATCCTGAATAAATTCGGTGGTTTTGTATCGTGTTTCATTATGATGGATTCGCGGCAAATCAACCCGTGGTCCTTAGCAATGCAGGCTGCTCATAAGACAGTTCTCTCTATCTCAAATCTGTGTTGCGCATTACAGCACACTTCATGCATCCTCTATCATCTGCCCAGAATTTGCACCAGGAATTATAATTTACTTAGAAGTTCACTGAAATAAATTGAAATTCATGTATAAACATTTACATCTTTCGAGGTTCCAGGATTGTACATCGATATACTGCATGTATAATTTCCAAGTAACCCTGGCTGACTAACAGACCACTAAACAGTCTTATTTATCCTCCATCCAGTACCGAAAATATAGACTTGAACTATAAAAGGAAAAGCATTTGTCACAGTACAAGGGTGTATTTCTGACCTCTTCTTGTCATTCACGTTTCTGCTTGTTTGTCATTGTCAACCAAGAAAGTCTTGTTCTCTGCCCTGAAATTAACCTCCACAACCTCCAGTAATTCTTCCGTCCTTCCTACCGGCCACAGAATTTTGGTGCTTCCGCTGTCAGTCACCCGTTCATCCTTTTCTACTATCCTTCTCGTATCATCACTAAGATCACATTTACTGGTCTCTGAATAATTTATGACTTCCGTTTCTGGAATATTGTGCGGGAACTGACGTGGAAATACAGTAAGCAGAGTACATTTGCATACAGGGAGGTTGGATTTCCGCAAGTGTTTGACAGTATCATTAGAAGGTTCCGGATGAAGCAGTGGTTCTGAAATACGTACATAAGCACATAAACTTTCAAATATGTGGGACATAAGCTCTAGAGGGCGATAAATTAAAACAGGGTGATCTAAGGTGTCTGCAAACCTAATTTTTTACGAATCTCTGGAACACAAGTCTTCGTAATTATGATCTGCCTGCATCCTACATAACGGAATGTAATCGATACCGAAAGGTGAGATATATACCATTAACATTAAATGTTTCAGAATTTTTAGGAGCAAAAAAACAAAACAAAAAAGGAGGCTTCTACACATTTTCGCTCTCTCAGTTTTAATGCCGTGGCTCTGAATAATTTTTGTGTATCTAAAAATCTTTTTCCTTTCTCGGGTACTAGCTATTGCTTCACAAATGATTTTTCTTACTCCATTATTTCTCTTTGGCATTCTCAGTATGAAATGCGGCTTTGGGTACAGTTTCTTTGTCATTCACTCGAATAAGAATTGTTGTTTTTGCGGCGTCATTTCTTTTTTGCGCCATCCCTCCCATGTGATATAACATATCACTATAAGACGGACTAAACACCGGCAACTGAATTATTATTAATACTCATACACACATCAGCGATTTCCATTGCATACCTGTACAAAATCTATACAGATTTGGTGATGCAGATGTTGAATTAAACTTTCATCTCTCGATAGATAGATAAATAGGTAGATAGATAGATACATGTTTATATATTATACATATATGTACCATTATGTATAGAGGCTGGTACACGCAACATTGGAATATAGTACAGGGTGGCCCGCAACTCATGCACCATAGGGAAAACTGAAGTTAAGAGTATTTGTAAGAAGTACCTACCGTCGTGCCGCATACAAATATTCAGACGGGTGGCCCACTCATCGATGACATGTAAGATGTCAGGGGTTATTTCTCTGCATGCAGCTGTGATTCTTGATTTCAGATGAGACAGTGACGTTATCTTCTCTGCTATACACAGAAGATAACGTCACTGCGTCATCTGAATTTAAGAATCAGCTGCATGCAGAGAAATAACCCCCGACATCTTACGACGTGTCCTCGATGAGTGGGTCACCCGTCTGACTATGAGGCACGATGGTCAGCACTTCGAACAAATACTCTAAATTTCAGTGTTTCCCTATGGTGCGTGACTTGCATGACACCCTGTATACAACCTCAGATTGGAGGGATCGAGGAATCGCAGTTTGGATGTAACCTCAAGGTCTTTGGGCCATCTGCTTAACCTATTCACCACGATGACGGTTTGACCTATTGTTTGACCATTAGTATTTGATCATTCCCCCCTTTACTTTCAGTACAATTTTTCCGCCACATGACAAGCTGATAGACTGTTTGCAAAACATGTACAGTGATATATCCATCGATGGTCATCATCATTCCCTAAAAGTTGCATCTGATCTTGCAGTGTTTTTTAAGTGCTAGATATCTCATGAAATAAACCATCGTACCACCTTTTTCTTCCATTTGAATTTTTGTACGTCCCATTTTTGTAGCAGAGATGAAAATGTAAGCAAGCAGAAGTAAACAAGAGAATATCAGGAATAAAGAAAAATTGTTGGAAATAAAAATTTTCCGTTCACTGTCATATCCATACGATATTTGGTTTGAGTATGTGAGTCAGTATATGTATGCTGAGTTGGCTAAGAGTTGCCTGCAGTCCCAGAGGACCCAGGTTCGAATCTCGGCCGGGGCAGGGAACAATTTAAAGATGTGAATTTTGGTATTAGAAAAATTTACAGATCTACTAGAAGACCCGCCGACATTTCGCAAAAATACCCCCACTAATACTAATACACCAATCCTGTATGAGACAGCCCTAGCACTTATTTATTATGTACGGTGGGTGTTTGTGCCGAAGTGGTGGCGTGTGTATATATATATATATATATATATATATATATATATATATATATATATATATATATATAGATAGATATATATATATATATATATATATATATATATATATATATATATATATATATATTTTTTTTGCGAGGAAGAAGGAACCAAAGGCCGCGAGCCCGCACTTGTTGTTCCTTCCAAGAGAAAAACAAAATACAAGAGAGAGCCAAATTCAAGATCCGATCGTTTCGAGATGCCTACTGTAGACACACTGCGTTTGTAAGACTGGAGATCATAGGAAGCAGGAAATACAGACAGAGGGAGACAGTTCCAGAGCTGACTTGTTGCATAAATGAAGGACTGGGAGTAACGGTTAACTCTTGCATTAGAGAGTTGGACAGGAAAGGGATGAGAGTTTGCGCCCGTTGTAGAGGTGGAGGAATGCATGCAGACAGTTCAGAGGAGCAGTGACCATTCAAGTAGCGATAGAAAAGAGATAAAGGTGCAACAGCGCGAAGAAGAGACAGGTTGAGGGGAGTCAGTAAGAGGAGGAGAATTAATGAGAAGAAAAGCCTTTGACTCCACGCTATTGAGAAGAGCTGTATGTGGGGAGCCTCCCCACAAATGGGAGTTGTACTCCACACAGGGGCGGATAAAACCCCTGTATAGAGTCAACAATTGTTCAGGGGCAAAGAAGGAACGGAGTCGGTTTAGCACACCCAATCTCTTGAAGCAGATTTTACAAGAGATGTAAAATGATCTTTCCAAGATAAGTCCCGAGTAAATGAATAAATAATACACAAGAGGACTAGTAGGCCGTAGGGTATAGACTGTGAAGCCTATTCCTAGAGTCGTACACATAAAAAATAAAATGCAGTCGTGGGAGGGAAAGGTTACATTTGAAACTGACATACACAAAACCTTCAGGCAGTCATACAGAGAGGTTACATAACTTTATGCTATGGCACTCTTTTTTCCTTGTTACTGTCTGCCTGGTATATTTGACCTCCCTGCTATTGTAATAGGGCCTAATAAGCTTGTGAGGAAAAATGCCATGTGATGACCGTGGTTTGCGAAGGACTCAACAACTGTGAAAACAGAAGAAAAACTGAAAGGTCGGAACGAATAACCGGCTGATACATTCCATATTTTGCAAAACTGTCTGGCATTATGTAGCATAAGATTTAAATGTTGTGCTGAAAGCAAACCAGGATGGGATGGCAAATACCAGCAGCTGATTATACATAGTAAGTCCTACTGCATTTTTTTTTTTTCATTTTACTTCCATAAGTAATAGACTACATGTACAGCACTGCTTACTGCAGTGCAAAGGTAGATGATCCTTGCAATGTTGACACGATACTTTATTTTACGTGTTATTATTATTATTATTATTATTATTATTATTATTATAATTATTATACTTATTATTATTATTATTATTATAGTTATTATTATTATTATTATTATTATTATTATTATTATTGCCTCCCCCAACGAAGTTGGAGGAGGTTATGTATTCACCTATGTTTGTTTGTCTGACGGTCTGTCTGTCTGTCTGTCTAGACAGACACTGAGTGTGAATGAATTTTTAGGGAAGGATGGGCCATGGGCCATGGGCCATGGAAGAAGTGATTAAAGTTTGGGGCAGATCCGGAGCATCTCGCACAATTTCTCCAAAAGTTCTCAATGAAAATCAATTAAATTTGTGTATGGATGGGCCATGGGCGAAGAAAGAATGGATGAAAATTTTGGGTCGGATCCAGATCCAGATCCGGATCCTATCTCCACGGATTCGGATCCGGATGCTTTTTAATGGCAATGACATTGGCGGAATTAATGAGCCCTCTGAGTACTTTCTAGTTATTAAATAGTTTTGAGGAATCAACACATCTGATTCCTTAAGTTCTGTAGGTCTTTTTTTTAACCCAGAAAGGTAATGTGGGGTCCACTGGACCCCTGCCATTTTTTTTTGTTCATATATTGCCAAACGTCCTAACGACCTGTCTTCCCCACTAACTTTCTGACTAATCGACTAGTCGAGTAGTTTAGGGGGGCCGATGGGGTCGTTCCTGGATCTAGCACTGATTTGGTACAAGAGAGCCATTGAGGTCCAACGGATCCTAAGGTGTAGGCTATTGACCAAGGCACTGCAGCGAGTTCCAGGTGAGATAATCGTTCAGTTTACCTTAACACTTCTAAATACCTTATTAGTTGTATTTGTGCCCTATACTTCTGTAAAATATAATAAGTCCATATGACGTGCCTTGGATATTAGACAAACAATTTATGTCATTATGTTGCTGTACACAGATCTTTGTAAGGTCATTTTTGGCGTGGATTACCATTCTGTGTGTCTTTAAAATATGGTATGAGAGCAAAATGGAATCCATAATCTATAAAAGAAGTAAGGTGTATATTATGACATTTCTTGTAAAAACGACAAAAATATGACTTATTCATGTCATTTTGACTTCCTCATTTGCAGTTGTATTTCATTTGCTCTGTTTCTCCTTTCATTTACAAGAAGTGTGATCATAGGTGTCCAGAGGAGGACCACTAAATAGAAGATTTTACTTTTAGATTTGTAGAGTAGAGGTTAGAATTAGAATATGTAGATCTTCTCATACCCTATTATTCAAATTTTTTTAATTAACTTTTTTTCCATTACATTTTCTTTCATTTGGTATTAAACCAAATAAAATAGTTTAAGTTACTCGTATCCTATAGTTGATTGCTATAAAAGATATATATATATATATATATATATATATATATATATATATATATATATATATTAAGCATAATTTCATCCATTCTTTTCATAACTTGTTTCATAACATGGGACTGGAGTTATTTCTACTAATATACTACTAATACCTCAACTTCTAGTCAACGGTAATTTACAGCTATAATAATCTATGCCTACAATCGCCTATTAGCGTGATCGTCATAAAACTGATATTCATCAAACAGGCGTCAAAATTCGTACCTTGAATGACCCCCAGAACTGACTCCTCCATGCCAGGGATGTTATCATTATGATGGCACGGAACTGGCCATTTTCAAAATCTGATAAAGAAGAGAACTCCGGGGTGGGGACCTATGAGCATCGCGACTACGAACCGATAGGCGGAGGGCGTTACGCTTCGTGCCCTTCCAGCAAAATCACTCGCACAGGATCTCTGGGAGCTAATGGGGTGACAAAAAGCTCACAGAACATATTTCTCTTGTAGGTGACAGAAGACAGAGCCACTCACTGACTAGTTACCGACATCTCACAAGTCTGCATTCCATACCGACGCATGCTGGACACGATCCGCAGTATCAGCTCAACGCATTGGAGATACTGAGTACCACCATCTTCGTATGGCCCACATTCTATTCCATTTAATAGTACTGTTATTTCAACCCACAATTCTTAGCATATTGTAATATTTCTTTATGAGTTCAAACTGAAGTTAGCAGGCAAATGCATTTTTATTTTCTGGTAATAAATCTGCAAGAATACGTCAGATTATTCGACGAATACGAATACTTTTCCTAAGTATTGGAATACAAAGGTGAATGCCTTGATATATAATAACAATATTTCGAATATGAATAAACGTAAATACTGTATTAGAAATTGTTTGAATACGATTACCGGATACGAATACACCACCTCTTTCACACGCTAATGACTGAACGTTTCACATTTCCACCTGCTTCTCCGTAGTATCTATCACATTCGTTACATCCAATCACGGAATCTAGTTATTGCAAACCTGGTAGCTGATATGGCTGTCATTTCTGATTTAGGTGAAGGAAATCGTATTGATTTTAATGCATCAAAGAAAAAATTTCTGCATCTATCGATTCGGCATCTCCTTTCACAGGAATATCCGCTTAATATTCAGTATTTTACAGTCCAGTCCGTCATCCTCTCTCATAATCTTTTTTTCTTCATTCTTTTTTTTTTTTTTGGGGGGGGGGAATGCTGTCAAGGAAAGATCACATTACCTTCCTTGCAAAACCCACTTCCAGTTGATTGGTTACACCAAGTCAACGTTTTCTTTTTTTCTCTTTTTGTCCTGTGCAGCTATTGACATAGTAAAGGGGTCTTATTCGTCTCTTTACTGGGTAAACCTCCAGTGTGTAGGGAGGCTCTTCTCAACAGCGTGGATTCATTTTTCTTTCTTTTATATATATATATATATATATATATATATATATATATATATATATATATATATATATATATATATCAACTACCCTCTTCTTGCTGGTTCCCTTCAACCTACCCGTTTTTTGGGTAATGCTGCAACTTCACTATGGATATTCAGATGGTCATTGCTCCTCCAAACTATCTCCTTGCATCCTACCTCCATAACCACATGCACACAAACCCTGCCTGGCAGCACAAACACATCCTTTTAATGTTCAACTCTCTAAAGCATGATTTTTTTTTATGCTAGGAAGAAGGAACAAAAGGTCACAAGCCCGCAAAAACTTTCTTCCAAGAGAAGAACAAAATACAAGAGAAAGCCAAATTCAAGATCCTATCATTTCGAGATGCCTGGACACCCTGCGTTTGAAAGACTGGAGATCATAGGAAGCAGGAAATACAGACAGAGGGAGACAGTTCCAGAGCTGACCTGTTGCATATACAGTATGAAGGACTGGGAGTAACGGTTAACTCTTGCATTAGAGAGTTGGACAGAAAAGGGATGAGAGTTTGCTGCTTGACGGGTGCTACGCGCCCGTCGTAGGGGAGAAGGAATGCATGCAGACAGTTCAGAGGAACAGCGACCAAAGAGATAAAGATGCAACAGTGCGGCGAAGAGACAGAGGTTGAAGGGAGCCAGTAAGAGGAGGAAAGTTAATGAGACGAAAAGCCTTTGACTCCATCCTGTTGAGAAGAGCTGTATGTGGAGAACCTTCCCACACATGTGAGTTGTACTCCACACAGGGGCGGATAAAACCCGTGTATAAACTCAACAATTGTGCAGGGTTAAAAAAAAGGAACAGAGTCGGCTTAGCACACCTAATCTCTTGGAAGCAGATTTTACAAGAGATGTAATATGATCTTTCCAAGATAAGTCCCGAGTGAATGAAACCCCAAGCATGTTCAAGGATGATGCAGGATTAAGCTGAGTATTATTAAACTTTAGTGGGTACACCTGTGGAAGATTTTGTCGGGTTGATAGGTGTAAGAACTGAATCTTTGATGCATTAAAAACAACTAGATTATTTTTACCCCAGTCAGAGATACGAGCCAAGTAAGACATTAGGTGTGCCATAGCCTCATCCCTTGTTTGTTGAAGTAACTGCTGAGATGGACGTTGCGAGAACTGAATGGAAAGGTGAAGGGTGGAGTCATCAGCATACGAGTGGATAGGGTTAGATGTACAGCTTAGAAGGTCATTGATGAATAAAGGAAGAAAGTTGGTGATAGGACAGAGCCATGAGGAACGCCACTGTTGATAGATCTAGGAGAAGAACGATGGCAGTCTACAACAGCGGCTATAGAACGACCAGAAAGGAAGCTATTAACGAAGGCACAGATAGAAGGATAGAAACCGTAAGAGGGCGGTTTGGAAATTAAAGATTTATGCCAGACTCGATCGAAAGCCTTTGAGATGTCGAGTGCAATGGCAAAGCTTTCGTCAAAGTCCCGAAAGGAGGATGACCAAGAGTCTGAAAGGTAGGTGAAGCGTCCCTGACGGAACCCATACTGACAATCAGAAAGAAGGTTGTGATAGAAAAGATGCTTTAAAATTTTTCTATTAAGAATTGACTCGAAAATTTTTGAGATACAGGATGTTAAAGCAATTGGACGATAGTTAGAGGGTTGGGAATGGTCACCCTTCTTTGGGACTGGCTGAATGAGAACAAATTTCCAGCAAGAAGGAAAGGTACAAGTTGATAGACAAAGACGAAAGAGTTTGCCTAGGCAGGGTGTAAGCACAGATGCACAGTTCTTGAGAACAACAGGAGGGACTATATCAGGCCCATACACCTTGTTAGTATTGAGGCCTGTGATGGCAGAAAATACATCAGCTGAAGAAATTTTAACGTCAGCCAGGAAGTCAGAGGAGGAACAGCACTGGAACTGTCTAAGGTGGAATTGGAGGTGAAAGTCTGAGCGAAGAGATCTGCTCTATCAGTAGAAGAAAAGAGGAGGGAAGGATGATGAGGTAAAGTTGTTAGAAGGGTTTTTGGCAAGGTGCCAGAAGGAGCGGGAAGAATTCGAGTTGGAGAGTTGAGAGCATTTAGTACGGATGAAATTATTTTTAGCAGAGCGAAGAACAGACTTAGCACGATTCCGGGCAGAAACGTATAAAAGATGTGATTAAACGATACTTTCAGCTATATATGTTTATATGCAAGTGGTCAGCTTGGACCTGTAGGACTATATACAGGTATACCTAGCACACTGAGTGACAAGTCAGATTATATCCTGGAACTCAGAAAAACATTCATTATACGTTAGGTGATGACCATATAACCCCGTATTCCCTCCAGGCTCAAACTAGAGGGAAGAGGTTAGGTTAGGGCTAGCGTTTCCCAAAGTGTCAGTTTTTACTCTATGGCAAACATTCATGGAGCCTCGGAGGGTCCATTACCTGCCTAGGACTACAGCAAAATGGGCAGCTTTGTACAGTCGTGTGGAATGTGAAAGTCGTGAATGAGATGAGAATGAAGGTGGAATTGACGGATGTGTTTAGGAGTGTAAAGGTAAGAAGAGATGGCTCTATGTGGAACGAAAATGAAAGGGTGTGAAGTGGAGGAATGGGAAGGTATAAAATGTGTAAGGGTGGGTCGGAATGAAAGTAGAAGAAGCAGGGAAATAGGTGTGTAGTTGATGAGTGATTGATGGCAGAGGAGAGAGAATGGTTGTAAATGTGTCAGCTTGAGATGCATGTATATCAAGATCCATTCTGAGACGGTGAAGGTGTCAGTGATTATTGCGGATGAGCCTCTCAAAGTTAGGAATGAGGGTGAGTAAGATAAGTTCTAGGATCAACTAGATAAAGTAATAAGACAGATGACCTAGAGTATAAAGTGTTTATGATGGGTGACATGAACAGAAGGGTAGACAATTGTCCTTTAAATGCTGTAATAATTATGGAATTTTAGGGGAGAATGATAATGGAACGTCATTTGAAGAATATGTTTCAGGAAAGGAGTTTATGCTTCTGTAATTCGCTTTATCATATGATTACGGAATACAAAGTTAAACTGCAAGGAGTGACATAGATAACGAAAGAAATGAGTAGAAGATGGGAAAAAAGAAAGTGGAAGGTTAATACCAGGTTAAAGTAGGGAAGGGCTGGAGTCATGAAATGTGGAGCAAATGGATGTGGACAATTTATGGAATGCAGAATTATAGATAATATTTTGTTAGGAATGCCAAAGCGGTGTGTGGTGTCACGTGGTTACCAGCTAAGATAAAAGTGCAACTTCATAGGCTGAAGTGGTTGAGAGAGAAGTGGTGGGAAAAAAGAAGAAATGGTTGGAGTGGATGCAGGAGAGGGGCTCAAATGATGTAAAAGGGGAATACAATGAGAGTAAGAAACGTGCAAAAAGACTAGTAAAGAGGAAAAGGTAGTTAATGATGAGTCTGAAAGAAAATGGATGCAAATTCCTCTGATGATAGGAAGCTGTTCAGGAAAGAGAGGCCAAGATTTAGAGGTGGAAATGTGAGGGATGGAAAAGGAAGAATACTGATCAACGGAAGTGAAGTAAAGAATATATGGAAAGAATATTCTGAATGGCCGATGAATAGGCATGGTAAGACTATGGGATTGTAAACATTATTGGTTTGGGGGGTATGATAAGCAATGTAGTGTCAGGAAACCTGATATTGTTAAAAGAGATGAACACTATGATAAGACTGAAGAATGAAAAGGCAGTTGGTGTTGATGAGGTGTATGCAGAGATGATTAAGTACAATGGAGAGTAGGGGATGAACTGACTGTCAAGAGATATGTAACAAAGCATGGGTGTGAGAAACTGTACCAGTAGGGTGAACAACACTGTGCCTGTACCCCAGTACGATAGTGAAGCTGAACGAAACGAATGCAAAAAATATCATAGTAGTAGTCCTTTAAGTATTGTAGGATAGTTTATGGAAGAATTATCAAAGAGAAAATAAGGGATATATCAGAAAGCCTGGTGAGTGACGAACAGGGTGGTTAAATGAGTGGTAGGGAGTGAGCGACTCAAATATTTTCAATGAGACACATGGAAGAAAGCTGTTAAGAAGGACGATAAGGTATTTGTGGCATTTATGGATTTGAAAAAAGCATACAACTATATAAACAGAGAGTGATAATGGAAATATTGTCGTATGTGTGGTGTAGATGGTAAGGTGCTGAATGCTGTTAAGATTGGTTATGAAGGTATCCTCTCCCAGTGGTTATTTAACCTTCATCTTAATTTTGTTGAAACAGCAACTTCAGCTTTCTCATTAGGCAATTGGTTCCATTTGTCCATCACTCTTTATGAGAAAAAAATCTCTATCTCTTACCAGTAAATTCTTCGTCTTTCTAAGTAGTGACGGTCTGTGTGACTCGCATTGCAGCTGTGCTAACAGTTACAAAGTTATCTGGGTTTACATTCCACTATGGAACGTTGTAGTCTTTATCAAGCCATCTCCTAAGATTCTCTTCCCCAAAGATATGATAGTGAGACGTTTCAGCATTTTCCTCATGTCTCAGATATCTTTTGCCCATTCACCATTATTGAAGCTCTTATCTGAACATATTCTCTGTTCATATTGTCTTTAATGTAATGTGAATCACATGTTTGGAAACATAATCCAAGGTGAAACCTCACAACATATAATCCATAAATACTTGATGGAATACCTCAGTATCAAAGCCCTCAAAGAACTCCAACCGTTGATCTTTATATTGCCGCAGTTGTGGTGATCCCTGTGGACTTGACTGCCGTCATGTTACCTAGCACTTCAGACTCACTCCTACGTCGCACGCACTGCCTTTCTCAATAACGTAGTTTATCGTACTTGGTTCATTATTACTGCTTGCCACCAGTCTCGATAGCGTGGTTTTAGGTACTTGTAGGGAGATAGGGCAATCGATTATGGATCGTTAAGCTCAGCCAGAATAAAGTAGTGAGACGTAGTGTCAACGAGGTGAGTTACAGCACTCTTGGGTTACAACGTTAATTGCACACAGTTATATTAGTGAGTTACAGTGTAGCAGAGTGTGACACTAACGTTGGACCTTCTCTCTAGCCCTTCTCTCCTCTTTCTCTCTGATCTGAAGGGAATCTCTCCGACATTATATACTGCATGGAGAGGATGTGTATGTCTGGTAAATTTCCTATCAAGTGGACTACCTGACTAGGGCTGGTTACTCCACGTGTTTGGATACGTCATGAATTTCTTGGTCATCTGGACTACGAGGAAGTTTGAGATACTACGTATGGTTAAGGATTCTTGATGGTCTGGGACAACAAGGTTGAGGATATACATTATGTGTATTGACATTCCTGGTTCGTCTAGGCAAGGGGATGTGTTCTGTAACTCTTCCTGGAGAACTCAGACATAACTACCTGTTTTACTTATTGTTACCTTTAGCTATATAGTTACATACAGTATTGTGTTATATTATGCCTACATATCTCTCGGTCACGTGAAACTGGCGCACCATCGACAGTAAATATTGTCATAACATATTTCAATGCAAACTATTACAATCAACCTGTAAGGTAATCAATTGAAATAAATAATATTGTAAAGTTACATAATTGGGATAAGGTAGTTATAAAACTGTACATGTACTTTATAATATAATAGTAATATTAAAATAATACAATGGCAAGTCTACTGTAGTTAACTATACAATATATATGAGAAGGACTTACTGTATATATATAAAAATGAGATATGATAGTATAATTAAAGTAAGCCTATATTATGTGTAACCCATATTTTGTTATTCTATGTAAAATATATATATACAATATTTACAATATTTACTCAGTTTTGTCTCACTTGTTCAGAACAGTTCTTAAACACTGATTCCAAGTTAGCAGTCCTTGCTTGCATTCTGTGCATGGCCAAAATTAATACAGTAAATATGATGGAGAAAATTAAAAATGACTGGAGCTGGGCTGTATACATAATCTGGGTTAAACATAATGCTACTCTATTCTTCCCAAGGTTCTATTGTCTGATTTAGTTGCATGGTTTCATACTTGCGTTAAGTCAGCTTAATGTGTGCACTTACATTTAAGTTCATCCTAGGCAATGGCTGTCAGTATTGCTGTGTGTGGTTGAGAGTGGCATAATGGTTTTTAGTGGGCAAGGTGGATATGTAGGTGTCAGGACTGCACAGTAATCTGGTGAGATGTATAAACCACATGCTGCTGTATGGGCTGAAGGTGTGTCTGGGCAAGTCACAAGAATTGATGTAGTTTGAGCGAAGCAGAACTGTGAATGTCCAATGCGTTGATGATGAATGGGTTTATCTGGAGCAAATGTAAAGGTGCAATGATGAGGGATGTCATGATCTTTTATGATGGCCATTTCACAAGGGACTGTCTCAGCTGGCCGAAGCGTGAAGAAGTACGCAGGACAAAGGTGAAGTGCGTTCAGTTGTTGTTTCACTAGTGAAAGTGATGGCGTCCTGTTTCTTGGAGACCATGATGACTTCTCTTTTGATGTTTATGGTGACTAATGAGTCATCTTTCTTAGAAGGAAAAGGGTATATTTGATAGACTGTAAAAAAATAATTTGTTACAAATGGTACGTGAACTACTATTGATGTTGTTGTGAGTGTTGCTTCCAAATATGGATAATATAACATCAGATTTTTTTCCTCAAACAAAGGTTTCAAAACATGCTTATGTATGCCTTGACTAATTATTTGCCGGAGGTGGTGAATAGGTAGTATATTAATGGTGATCCTTCCGTTACCAGCATTAGCAATTCCTTTCATGAATGCCTGATACTGAGCTCTAGTATTGCCTAACTGTAGTATTATTACGTCAGTATGTTCTATGGTCACAGAGAGGTTTTGGAAAATTGTATTGTTACCTTCTAGTGCATTTACTTTCTCCACAATTCTCAGAGTTGATACTTTGCCTTCCTTAGGTTCTTTACAATCGTCAGCATTAAGGTGTTCTGAGTATCATCTGATTTATGTTGGTATGAGAGAATTTGTGCTATTTTGTTAAATTAGTTATTTATTTCCTCTAGCTCATTTTCTGTAGCTTGTCCAAAAATGTTGCCTAAAACTGCTCCACCTAGGTCAAACAAACTGAGTCTGTTACGTGTATTTGTTATGTCGTTTCTTGTCTCAAGTGTGTTACTCCCAGCTGATGGGATATCCTGGATCATGGCGATCATTACATGCTTAGCCTGTTCTAGTTTCTAGTCAGTCAATTTAATTAATTTAGCTACTCCCTGTGTGGGGTGATCATGTGAAGAAGGGTGTTTTAATACCGCTTCGAGAGTTCTAAGTGGTCCTGATATTTTCTGTAACATTACTGGTACGTCTTGCAGTATGTCCAAACTAACCTCGGTACTTATTATGTCCTGTATTATTGCTGTTGAGGCTGTTGGGGCGATCAGGCGCCCTTGTCGGACTACATGATGAGGATGTAAATGAGGTGATCCTCTTGATATCAACAGGAACATGATCAATGGAATTATTCGCCTCATCTTTAACTACCGAAAGAACAACTGTATTAGAGATCTAATCCACTGTTGTTAGCAAGTTACGCTAAGGGTGATGACAGTGATGATGAGTAATACAGATACATTGGCCTGTTTAATCCTATTGCCTACAAAATGAGTCTAAATCGATTCCCAAGTCATGTAAATGGCTTGTTATCGTGAGAGCTCTATTGGTTGCACCCATGTTTGTCTTTTGTATGCGACCGCAATTTATTCCGATATGTGGTGATTGCTTCAGGCTTATTTTCACCGTGTGTACTAGGGTTTTCGGTCGTGTCTGGTGTTGTATTGTTGCAAGCTAAATTTCTTGAGGCCTTTCTTAAGTAATCAATATGTGTTTCTTTTTCTTCGTCACTCGATAGTGACTTAATCACTACCGTATTGTCTCGTCTCTTGATTACCCTGTATGGGCCTTCAAATTTAGGTGACAGTTTGTTATTTCTAGTGTGAATGGCTATGGACAATATCGCCTATGCTGACATTTGATTCTTTTGCCTTCTTATTAAATGATTCTGTTATTTCTTTCTTGGACATCGTTAACTCTTTCTTTACCTTTGCATGTATTTCTTGAAATTCACGTAAGCGAAGTTTAGGATAATCGTCACAATTATATAGGGGAATTTGTTAGCCCTCTAACGTCTCGTAAGGGAGACGTTTGTCTGACCCATAAATGATGAAATGAGTGTATTTCCTATTGATTTCTTAATTGCACAATTAAGTGATGCTTCAAATCTGGGGATCCCGTCATCCCAGTCTGCGTAATTTTCATTGAGAATGTACCGTAGTACGTCTAATATTTTTGTTTTATTCTATCTTTCTACCAATCCACTGGAAGCTGGGTGGTAGGCCAAGATATTAACTTTCTTTATATTGTAATCTTTACATATTTCTTGTAAAATTTCAGAGTTAAATTCACCACCATTGTCGCTTATTAGCACCTTTGGTGTGGTGAATCTACTGATCACGCTATCAGTGAATACCCGTGCGACTGTTTCATCCTTAATTGGAACCAAGATCACATATCGTAAGAAGTGATCAGTTGCAACAAAAAGATATTGATTATGACTGATAGTTATGGGTTATTTAAGTAAATCAACCGCGACAGTGTCCCACGGTTGTTTAGGTACAGGATATTGTTCTATAGGTGCAGGTGATAACGTGTAACCTTTATGTTTTGCACATGACTCGCATCTGTCTATGTGATTACGTATGTCTTTGCGTAACATTGGCCAGTAATATGACATCCTGGCCTGCCTGACTGCCCAGTCCCTGCCATGATGCCCTGCATGTGGACTATCGTGTATTACCCTTAAAATGTGAGGTATCATTGTACTAGGAATAATTAACTGCCTAATAGTTTTTCTATGATTTGTTTGTCCTGGATCTACCTTATATAAGGCATTGTTTACCATTGTGACTTGTTCAAGTGGTACCTGTAACTTGGGTAGTGGTACATCATCGCCTGACTCGAGATGATATATTACTTTAGACCATACTGGGTCCTGTCTTTGCGCCTGTGAAATTTCTTGATTTGCTGGCACTGTTTCATCATTGTTGGAGAGTGATTCCCGTGGACTTATTGTAGCAACATTGGCTAACGGGTTTCGTAATTAGGCATCCGCAGGTAAATTTACTTTACCTTTTATGTAGTGAATGTTTACACTGTAATTCTTGATTTTTAATTTCCGTCGTGCTCTCCTCCCAGATAGTTTTTCTTGGAACATGCCCACGAGAGGCTTGTGGTCTGTGTATAAGTGAATTTCGTATCCATACACGAGGCCACAAAATTTCTGTAGAGCAAATACTACTGCTAGGGCTTCTAAGTCTGTTGTACAGTAATTTTTCTCTGCTCATTTCATTTGTCTACTGGCAAAAGCAATGGTTGGTATTTTCCTTGTTTATCCTCTTGCATCCATACAGCACCTAAACCTTTGAGGGAGGCATCTGTGCTAGTTATGAATGGTTTTGTGAAGTTAGGATAGGCCAAGCAAAGTGCACATGTAGGTTTATCTTTTAATTCATTAAATGCTAGATTTTGTTCCTTTTCTCATGGAATACAGCATCCTTTTTAGTAGAATGAATAGCGGTTGTGCTATATGAGAGAGTTGGTTAATAAAGGGGCGGTAATATCCCGCTAGCCCCCCAAACTGTCTTACTTCATCTATATTTGTTGGTTCTGGGAAATCCCGTACAGCTTGTATTTTGTCCTCAGGCGTGTGAATATCATGGGCATCTAATCTGTGGCCTAAGAATTGTATTTCCTTAAAGCAAAATTTGCATTTAGACAGGTTGATTTTTAAGCAAGCATCAGCAAGCTATTGTAGAAGCTAGTTTAGTTTCTGTAGATGTTCGTCTATAGTTGGAGTAGCTATAATAATGTCATCTAGATAGACAAATATTCCTTTTCCCAGCATTCCAGACAATGCATAATTCATCAATCTTTGGAAAGTGCCTGGTGCTGTCTCCAACCCCATAAGAATTCGTTTATATTGGTAGTGCCCTGTATTCGTGGAGAAAGCAGTGTATTTGAGTGATTCTTGCTCGAGGCTAATTTGGTAATAGCCGTTGAGCAAATCGATTGTGGAAAATACGTTATTTTCTGGTCCAATATTTTGTAAGACATCACTTAACAGTGACATAGGAAACCGGTCAGGGATTGTGTGCTGATTTAATCTACGGTAATCTACTGCCGCACGCGTTTCTCCGTTTCGTTTGGGCACGAAAAATAATGGGGCATTCCACGGGGAGACAGATGGTTCAATAATACCTAGTTTTAGCATTTCCTCAACATACTGATTTGCCAGAGTAAGTTGTGAATGTGCGACCCTATAAGCCGGTATATATATTGGTTGTGTGTCCGGGTGTACGTTAATCTTGTGTGTAATCAGGTTAGTACACCCTAACTGTTCTCCAGGTAATGCTACCGTTTGACGATGTTTCTCTAATAGACCTAAGAGACTGTTTTCTTCGTTGAATTGACCTGAGTGAATCAAATTCTCCTTTATGCACTCTCTGTCTGACGAGTTTACACCGCTTGACCCTCCCGCTACTGTCACTTCGCGTAAAGGAGCTGGTCAGATTTCTAACCTACAAATAGAGGTTTCTTTCTTAATCTTCACATCTCCATTCATGGTGTTAGCTAAAATGACATTCGTCTCACCCTTGTCATTCATCCAGCACAGGACGCTCTCTATCAAAAGGCCATTTATTCTAACCGTCTCTTCTAATGCAATGACATTACAATTTCTCAATTTACTCTTATTCGTAACTTGCATGAATGATTTTGGTGGTAAATTTACATCATAATTAATGCTGGCTGGGTAAGTGGGTGAGTCACGTTTGCACTGTGAGTGAGTGAGTGAGGAGTGGGGTTTGGGCTGTGACAGCTGGTCTATGCACCCATTTTCTTATTGTACGTCGGACTCCCCCATTTTGGTTTTGTGTGTAATCGTTCTTGTGACGCTAGTTTTCCTATAATTGCTGGTTGTATTATCAGGAGATGAAATTTCCTCTATGAATTCGCTGTCATAATGAATTCCATTGAAATGTAGCATCAATATTGTATTTTGTGTTCTCATTGTGTTTAGTCCAAGCAGCATATCTCCTCTAATTGATAATTTTTCTACAACATAAATGTGGTAGTGAATGATTTTGTGCTCTCTGTGAAATTCTTGTGTAACTCAATCATACCAATAACTGGTATTTCTTTACCAACCACTGTGTATAAATTTAAGTCTGAGTTTTCCAAAAACGTCACTTTTCTTCTATTTCTAAAAATTCTTTTTAATTCATCTTGCATTATTAAATTCACTGGTGAGCCAGAATCCAAAAATAAAATCTTTTCCTCCTCACATAAAGCAGAGATCAAGATGCATTTATTTCCAAAGAGACTTCCTACGCTGACTGTTTGTTTAATTGGGTGTTTTATGTGACATAGTCTTTTGTTCTGGTACGATCTTCCCCCGACCTATAGATGGACACCAATTTTTCTGTCGTTCTACAATCTGAGGTCCAATTACCGGAGTACCTGATATCTGCAAAATGCCTCGAATCCTTTTGCGTTTTGCCTATCTTCTTTCATTTTGATGTAACATGCCGATTTTGTGTGAACAGGCTTTGCGCAATAGTAACAAAGAGTGTTACTTGAGTTCGACCTATGAAGTGATCTGCCATTTGGTTGTCTGTGCCGATCGATGTCTACTGGGACTTCGGTCAGACTTTTGTACTGCCCTGTTACCTGGTGTGCGGGAACGAGTCTTTGCGCTAACCTGACTGTGTGATTGTTTCTGAAGTGGTCGAGATTATCTCTGGTCCTTGCTAGGACTTGACTTATTTATCCCTGCTACGATTTCTGGCAATTTGATCCCTGTCCTGTTTGCCTGTGATGTGTCAGTCACGCCAGCTTTACTGCAGTTTAATTCGACCTCATAAATGAAATCAAGTAAACTCATCCCTGGATTATGTGGGATGATTTTTGATATTGTTAATATCCTGTCAGGAAATTGGCATAGGGCTGATGTGTAGCCAATGATGTCAACGACATGCACTGGTGACCCAGTCTGAGTTTTCTAGGCTAGATAAAAGGGTCTTCTTAATGGTGGAAATATCTGTTGTAATTTCCCCTAGATCTGAGCCTGAGTGTGTTTCCTAAGTAGGTCTACAATTTTGTTTAATTCTGAGATTATACCACCGAGAAAATTCTTGCCTCCAGAGAATTTCCTGAGGAATCCTGTCTGAAACTGCTCAAATGTTGAAGCTGTCAACAGCTTGTCTGACCTGAGCAAATTGCCAGCTGGGCATCGTTCTTGGTTTATTCTAGCTGAAAAAACAGCTATTTTTCCTTTCTCATCTGTAATGATCTCCTAATGAAATACTGCTGACATTGTTCAGTAAGTGTGTTTATGTCGATCTCATCTTTTTCCGTACCAGAGAATTTTGGTAGTTCATCGTTTTCATGACAAATATACAATGGAAGTGGAGTATTACTGGGATTTTGTGGAGAAGATACTGCACTAGTACTTGTTTCATCTACATTAGCCATCATTATCGTGTTTTTCTTGCAATCGTCATTTACAGGCAATTTATAATTATGTTTTCCCTGACCTTAATACTCTATGGTCTAAGTTATAGTAAACTGGAAGTAAATTTTTATAAAGTTCACTATTTACATCTGTAATATCTGACCAAGTGTCATCGCCATTTACTTCAGCGTAAATTGCATCTGTTTGCTGTTCTTTATCTAGTGAATGTTTTGCTTCCTGAGTCTGGTTTTCCGCTCGTTCTTGTGTTTCTGATGGTGTTTCGGAATTTATATTTTGTTGATTGTTTTCTGGTTTTTGTTTTAGGGTATTTGTCACTGTTAATGTTGATCCTTTGGCCACTAATTGTGGAACTTTACTTAGCATAATGGGATTACACAATGAATCATATTTTACTTTTCTCTTGATTGCTTATAAAATTAAAATTATAAAACACATACAGGTATATGTAAGTGTAAATTGTGTAACTGTCTCTCACTGTGCAGTTTGTAATATGATGGTGAGTATATATATATATACATATATATATATATATATATATATATATATATATATATATATATATATATATATATATATATATATATATAATTGTTTGGTTCGTTAACTAAGTGATAGTTTTTTTAGATAGTTATGTAAGTGAAGTGTTAACTAATACAACCTTGGTTAGAATAAATCAACTCACAAGAACAGCAGTGGAGATACAATAGTGGTGTTTGTTGATTGTTGATTACATCTAGGGTCAAGGCACTTGCTCTCCTCTTCCTGGTGGTGGAGGTCAGATGTCACACACGTCATTTAGGGTTTGGTTGAGGTAGGTCAGGTCCTGGTATGACAGCGTCAGCACTCGGTGTCATTGCTAGAGTAGGCAGACAGGCTGGCAGGCAGACAGGTGAAGGATCTGACTGATTGACGGGTTATGACGACCTTAGCAAGTGATGACAGTGCTGACCTGCTTGCCTTACTGTGGTAGTGGTGGTGGGGAAGAAGATGGTGGGGGTCGTGGTGGAGAACGTGGGGGTGGAGGGTGGTGGACGTTCAAGGAGGGGGAAAATGTGCTGATGTTGGGTCAACACACAGATGCACTTCCTCCTTTCTCACTTTCCTTGTTCACTTCTTGGTCTTCACTTGTAGTGTTTGATTTTCCTTAATTGTTGAGATTAACTTGCAAGCTTGTAGAGTTGTTGATAGACGTAATTTATCGTTGATATTTTTTCTCGTAATCGTAGAGTAGTGATTTAGGAGAGATTAGGGACGAAGTTAAGCTGAGTTGATGCGACGCCAGCTTTCGCTCTCTGCTTTGCATGTTTGTTTTTTGTTTGATTGCGTGAAGTCGCCAAATTGAGCATAATCGTAGATTTCTGTGATTGAGACATTAATCGGCTTCGTTTACAGCTCGCCATTACTCTCAGTGAATGTAGTGAGGTAGATATCGTAATAGAAACTCGTAAGGCATAGCTTGATTGTGGTTCGTTTTTGCCACTCGCCACCAGTCTCGATAACGTAGTTTTTCGTACTTGGTTCGTCATTTCCGCTTGGCACCAGTTTTGATAGCGTGGTCTTAGGTACTTGTAGGGAGATAGGGCAAATGATTATGGATCGTTAAGCTCAGCCAGAATAAAGTAGTGAGACGTAGTGTCAACAAGGTGTGTTACAGCATTCTTGGGTTACAAAGTTCATTGCACACAGTTATGTTAGTGAGTTACAGTGTAGCAGAGCGTGACCCTAATGTTGGACTTTCTCTCTAGCCTTTCTCTCCTCTTTCTCTCTGATCTGAAGGGAATCTCTCTGACATTATATACAGCGTGGAGAGGATGTGTATGTCTGGTAAATTTCCTATCATGTGGTCTAACTGGCTAGGGCTGGTTACTCCACGTGTTTGGATACGTCATGAAATTTTTGGTCATCTGGACTACGAGGAAGTTTGAGATACATCGTATGGTTAAGGATTCTTGATGATCTGGGACAACAAGGTTGAGGATATACATTATGTGAACTGACATTCCTGGTTCTTCTAGGCAAGGGGATGTGTTCTGTAACTCTTCCTGGAGAACTCAGACATAACTACCTGTTTTCCATATAGTTACCTTTAGCTATATAGTTACATACAGTAATGTGTTATTTTATGCCTACACCTTTTGCAGTAACGTAATTCACACCTACTTTACTCCCATATACATAATGTCATTGTCATACTCTCCCACTTATTTCCTACAGGCACTAATCATTCTAATAACCACCAAGAAACATGCCAACTATCTGACACACTCATTAGCTACTTCTCACACCCACAACGTACTACTTTCAGGAACTAGTACACCAATAACCCATTCTTACGTTTCCATCCGTTCCCCAACCCAAGCCATCCCTCACACATGCTCTGACACCACCTCCACAACCGTCACATCTGCTACTCATACCCACAACCTCACATCCATATCATTAACACATTTTCAGTACCCACTTCCCACTCCCATCACATCCTTAATTATCTTCACTCTCGTACCCTCGTGGACACAACCCACCAAACAGACTGACACGACCTCCTAAAAATCCCACGACTACAACTCAGCACACATACTCAACTACTCAACAACCATTTTTTGATACCCATTACACACACCACCAAAAATTCTGCTAACTTCACATCCTTGACCTTACCCACAGGCTCATTTCCACATCCAACAACCTAGTATCATATGCATTTCCTACTTCCAACACCTGGTTGCCATAATAATCCTTACATTCATATCCCCACCTTTAATAAACAGAGCCATCACTGTACTCTTAACCACTAGGGATTAAAAGATTTTCCACTGAACCTCTGAGTCTCGCTAAAATCTTGGTGATATTTACTTACATGTCCACCACTTGTTGAACAATCATGAACCATAATTTCTTCTCTCCTCTCAACCTCAAATCCTGATGAATAGGAAGTATTCAAGATTTCACACCAACAAGAGATAAAAGGCACCTGATTTACCAAAGCCACCACTAGACTATCTCAAATACGGAAGGTTAAGACAGTCATCTTGATCAGAACTTACAGCCTCGAAATAAGGCAGGTGAGGGGGTATCGATCCACAAATGAGTTAAGCCTAATGAATCTCGCTGCAGGTTTTTCAAAGTGAAATATGAATAAAAAAAAAAGTATTAAAATTAAGTAACATCATAGTTATTTTGTAGTGAGACGCTTATGAACTAGTTAAAAGGTGCAGAACAGTAAAGCACAAGAACTGTGGTTTCTGACGGATGTCAACCTCCGTCAAACCATAATTGCAAATGCTAACACTAATTTACTTGTGTGAAAGATAATTTCGCGTGTTTATCAGACTTACTTCAAGCACGGAAAATATATCAGTTGCAAATGTTCAACAGTGGTATGCTTACTGAGTAGTGAACACGGAAAAAATGTAAAGGAGTGTGAGAGCTGGAGGTTGCTATGCAGCATCAATTTTAATTAATTATCAGTGCTGTATAGCCTTGAGAAAATTTGGTAATATCACACAATATATCATAGCCTGCTTTCTGCCTTGGAAGGATTTTTTTTTTGTTCACGCTCGATACCCTGAAATACTTCTTATACAATTCCTGGATTTATGGTATCCAAGAATGGGTAGGTAATTCATACTGATTTCATCACTTGCCATTGATCATTTATTATTTTTAAAGACAACAGAGGAAGGAAAACAAATGAATAAAAAAAAAAGATCCATGCACCAGATTATAGGTGTCCTCTGTTCATTAAAAATCTGTAACAGTTACAATTGAACAGCCGTAGGTTGAAGTTTGGGGGGAACCCACTCTGGGGAAGTGAGTTCCAAAGAGATGCAGTTCGGGGAACAAAAGAATTCTGATAGACAGAAGTTCTGCAATATGGCAGTGTGCCAGTCCAATCATGAATGCAACCAGATGCCCGTGCAGCATGAGGGAATGCATGGAGAGGTGGCATAACAGATGCCATAAAGTCAGCAGTAAAACAATGAAAGGGAGGCAACATTCCTTTTTTCTTGTAGAGGAGGCAGCTCGTAAGACTGTAGTAGGATTATTAATAATTCTAACACCTTTGTCCTGAATTTTGTCTAGTTGTTTTAGTGCAACCTCTCCACATCCATTTCACAAGGGTGACCAATATTCCACTGAGAGTGCACATGACTCTGGTAAATTATAGCTAACTACTCGTCAGTGAAGAAGTTACAGGCTTGGTACAATAATCCAAGTTAATTGGAAGTAGTTTTTGCATGTGATGTAACATGAGAGGTCCAGCTGAGGACATTGTTAAGTGAAACACCTAGAATTGCAGTACTTTTAAAGATGGGAATATTAGTAGCATTGAATGTAATGTAGGAATTAGGCAATATCTGTCTATTAGTAAATTGTGTACATTTGGTTTTCCTAGCATTGAATGAGGCAGTGTTATTTTGTCCCCATTCAGTGTTTTTAGATGTCTAAATATTTGGAAATTGCTGTACAGAGCTGCGAGTCAAAGATATTAAACGTTGCGATTGGGTGTTTAATATGAATGAACTGTGACATGTTGAGTCATCTGCATATGAATCGATGGGATTATGGGTGACAGATATCAGTAATATGAATATAGAATCAGGTTGGAGCCAGAACTGATCCTTGTGGCATGCCAGCATTAATAGAGTGAACATCGCAATATACATCATTGGCCAGCCCAATGATACCCTTGTTGTTAGTCACGTTTTCTTTCTTTCTTGTATTCTTTTTTTTTATTATTATTATTATTATTTATGGCAGGTACTTCTACCCTTCAGAATTAACCGATTCTGACCAAACTCGGACACAATGACCAGCTTATGACCTAGTTGTGTTCACAAAGTTTTGGTTGCTAAGCAACTACTCGTTGCCTAGCAAAGGCTGAAAACCAACTTTTTTAGTACTTTTTGCATTTTGAATGGTAGAAGCATTGCTAATGGCCGTAGAATGCTCTGAATTCTTTAGGCACAATCTTGAGGTCATTCCATATTGGAAGTATGCCATCCACTTTTCCACTCTTTCCCCTAGTTTTCAAGTGGCAACCCTGCGGAGATTGGACCCAACGTCCCTAGCAACCAGTATCAGTTTTCAAAAATGCCCCCCTAGTTCCCCACACCTTAGTGGAATTGAATGAAACTTTGCATGCATAAAGACTCTGACTAGTACTACAATTTCCTATTGTATGCCTATGTGCTACATCGGCCAGGGCAGAGGTCAAAGGTCATCAAATGCAAAAGCAGTGAAAACAGCTCAGATCATGACTATGCTCAAGTGAAATGCTAAGGCTCAAAACATTATTAACCCCGCCCATCCCGACGTTTTCTAGGCAGTGGTACGCCCTAGTCCTGACATTTTTGGACCTTTTTTTTTTTTTGGCTCAAGCATCCACTTTTGGTGAGAAACATCGAAAATTCATAGAGAAATCGCTCACCTAGGTTTAAAATACTCGATCCAGGTAGGAGTACCTCCTTGCCTTACAGGGTTTTCTATCAGGCTGGCTGCAAAGAAAACGAGTTCTATGGGAGGATAACTATTCCACACCACTCATAAACTGTATTTATTTATTTATTTGGTACGAATTTATATGTAGTATGAGAGTATATTGGTTTTCAAACGGTAATATAGGCATTATAAGCATTGTTTCACTCACTAACTCATCACCACTCCTGACCTTTTTTTGCCACATTACCTGATCATCATTTCTGACTGTTTCTTCCTCTAATGTTTGTCCTCCACATTGTCATCGATTGGGGAATCACTCTGGCCCTGAATTTCGTACCGTGGCATGACATGGCTTTACTGGCCAGGTCACTGATAACAGGTGAATTGCTGAGAAAAGGGCATCCAGGGGGGGGAGGAGGTCATGCTGGGAAAGGCATTGTCCCTGCCTGGCATCTTGTAGAGGAAGGTGTCCCATGTATACGTGCCAAAAATCACTCGTGAAAATTGAAAATTGTGCAAATTAGGGACCTTGCAATGTTGCCACATTAATTTACGTCTCCGGGATGCGAGTGCACATCATGTGAGGATGGGAATTCACGTCTCTGGGACGGGGCGGGTTAAGGCAGGAGCATGATTCTTGAATGGAATGTTGCACTGGAATACTTCCATACAAAAATGATATTTAGTGTCAAAACTTACTACCAGTCGCTGACAGTGCCACCTGGAAGTTGTACATCTGGTGGACCATTCCACGAATTTAAAGTTCCCTGGCTCCATAGTGGGTGGATGGAATCGTATGAAAATTTGCATGCTAATAGACATTACCGAGTACTTTAAGTGTGCTTTGTAGATGCATGACGTACATCTGCCAGCTCAGGGGTCGAATGTCATCAAATGCAGAAAATATGAAAAATGCTAAAATTATGACCTCGCTCGTGCAGAATGCTTAGGCTCTGAATATTGTTAAGCTAGGGCCATGATTTTTTATGGAATGTTGCACTGGAGTGTCTCCATATACAAATGACTTTTAGTCTCAAAACTCACCTCTGGTCGCCGACAAGGCTTGGTCTACTAAGAGCTGATCCTCATTGCCTACCGGCTTGTCTACCTTTACTCTTATCTTTCTGTCGCTGAGATATTCGGAAATCAGAGGAACAAAAAATGATAGGTCATTGCAAGGGAGTTTGCATAGCAGGGAACGGTGCCACATTCTGTCAAAAGTTTTAGAAATATCAAGGGCTACTGTAAGAGTGTCTCCATGTTGGCCAATTGACCGTTGGATGGTATGAGTCAGGAGACTGAGTATATCAACAGTGGATCTTTCATGGCGAGAACCATATTGTCTATCAAATATACTATAGCAGTAACTATGTGTGTGTGTGTGTGTGTGTGTGTGTGTGTGTGTGTGTGTGTGTGTGTGTGTGTGTGTGTGTGTGTGTGTGTGTATTCTGGGCAGCCGAAACCACACGTTCAAATCGCACCAAAATTGGCACAAATATTGCAAAAAATTCACTGATGTGAAAAAACTTGGTTCCATCACAATTGAAAAACTTTTACTGTATTTAATGAGCGCCCGGTCGGTTGCTGTGGCCGAGTGGTTAATATCTTGGACTTGCGTGCAGACAACTAGGGTTCCATTCCCGAAGCTGCAAATAATATGATCAGTTGGTTAGCTGCAAAAAATCCAAGTGACACCGTTAGACTTGAACAGCACATAAACGTGACTCGGATTACCTGAAATGATTGCAACGTGTGCACGAAATGCGAGGAAACGAGTGAGAGGCAAGAGGAAACAAGAGCAAAGCACGAGACAGCAAGCACGCAGAGCGAGAGCCCTCCACAGGAGCAAGTGTGAGAGGGCCCAAAGAGCCCACGAGCACTTGTCACTGACTATGTTGTTGGATTCCAGATGTTTAACCAGGTCCTTATTAATTACAATCTCAAATACTTTAACAAGAGAAGATGTGAGAGCAATTGGTCTGTAAACAGGGGGGGCAGACTTCCCTTCTTCGGAATTGAGTGGATATTGACTTCCTTCCAAGAAGTAGGAATTGAAGAAGTTAGTATGCATAGTCTGAATAATTTAGATAGAACAGGAGCAAGTTCTGGGGAATACTTTTTCAAAACAGCTGGAGGAATTCCATCTGGACCTGGAGCTATGTTTGCTGGTTAATTTTCTAAGATGGATTTTGCGTATCTAGTCAGTGTCTTAAGTGGAGCAATTTCGGGAGAGTCAAGTTCTGGTACAAGAACGTTCTGGCTGACTTCCTCTAAGGTAGAATTTCTGGCAGATGTGCTGGCATGGATGTTCGCTTTACCACACAGGTCATTTATAGTGTTGCCATCTGAAGGTTTTAGTGAGGGAATGGGTGATGACTTGTTAAAGATGTTACTGAAAGAATTGAGAGTTGACCAGAATTTTCTATTGCACTGAAGATTATTAAATAGTTTGGATGCTTGGTTGTGAAGAAAGTTTGATTTAGCGAAATTTATTACTGCTTTTTCATAGTTTCTAGCAATTTAAAATTCACTAATGGTTTCAGATTATTGTTATTATTATTATTATTATTATTATTATTATTATTATTATTATCATTTGAGTAAGAGTTGTATGCTGAGGACTTTTGGGTCGTTGTTCTGTCACAATTCTGTCATACCATTTTGGGGAGTCCGATCTTGTAGTGAACTGTTGACTGGGTACGAACAATTTCATATCAGCTTGTAATAAGTCATTAATGTTGGATTACATAGAATTATTGTCACTGGAGAGAAAACACTGCCATGGAATATCAGCAAGATAATTTTTAAGTTCAGCCCATTCTGCCCTTTCAAATAGCCATCTGGTCACTCTTACAGGTTCAGAACCGGGAGGTTTGGGGGAACTGACTAATGAGGCTTTGATAATATTGTGGTCGAAGGATCAAAGTGGTGACAGTACTTTTGTACTGATCAGGATTATTTGTCAGAAATAGGTCCAAGAGATAGGCATTATGGAGTGGATTAGCTAGTATTCTGGTTAATTGTTTTACCAGTTGCGTGAGATGAAATGATTCTGCAAAAAGCTCGCATTCTAGACCAGTATAGTGAGTTGTGGTGGAATGTAGTAATCATTCTACATTATGGACGTTAAAATAACTCAAAACGATAATTTTAGTGGTATGGGTGGGGTTAAGGTTAATCAACTGTGTAGATATGAAATCAAATATGCTGGGTTCTGAAGAAGCATTGGGGAAGCAATAAACTACACAGATACCTTTGGTAATATTTAGATAATTTAGTTTATATAATGAATAATCAAAATTAGCTGAAGTGAAGTTCAAAACACTGTTAACTGCAAATTCAGATTTGATATAACAAGAGGTGCCACCCTTGTTACAAAGTTTGTAAAACAAAATGGAGAAATGTCAATAGAGGGAGAGATTTGGGGTTCTGTGAGGAGCAGGGCTAGATGGGATACTGATTGGAGGAAAAAGTGAATGGATTTAATATTGACATTAAGACCACGGATGTTAGTGAAATATAAGGTCGAACCAGTGCTTCTCCACTGACGAGCATGAAGAGTGTTTGCAACAACCGCTGATGGCACAGTCTCTCGACTGCGACCAGGAGGACCCATTGCCGCCAGCCTACCTTGCCGGTGGTGGTAATCCGAGATACCGCCGAATTTGCTGATATTAATGAGCGGCCATTACTAATGGGGAATAGAAATAGGAATGCTATCTAATGTGCATGTAGTGTGGTGTAGACAGTTGAAGGTAGAGATATTACAAGAGTATACTGGCCTACTCTCTGTGTTGATTGAAAACAATGAAAATATTCAGCAAAGGGAGAGGTCAGGAGCAGGTCCCAAGGGCTGATGAAGCGGGAGCTCTAGCTCTCCCTGTCATCAGCTTGCCATTAACCTCAGGAGTACTGCCCTGCTTGACTGGAATAGTTGAAATATAAAGAAGTGGGTGGCACATGTAACTGCCAATTGTACTTGAACTGATAAAGAAGAAAATTCTCTTAAAATACCTATAGCCACACTCCTTCATACCATAAGGGGTGACCACAACCAAATCGCCTACATGTCATCCTATCCTCTGCCATTTAGCTGTCCTCCCTCCAACTCACACCCTTTCTCTCACATATTTCTATACTCCATCCCTTCTTAACATCCTTGGTCTCCCTCTCGCCAACCACCTCACTCACATGCACTCTTCTAATCAGTCTGTCATTCACCATCCTCTCCACATGGTCAAACCTTCTCAGAGTATTTCTCTTGATGCTTTCAGTTACTTCCATATCAATACCACAACTCTCTTTCACTTCGAGTAACTCCACATGCTCCTGTCAAATAACTAATTTCCACTGTTCCCATCCTAGATTAGCATCCTTCCAACCAATAAGGTCCTTGTTTCACACCCATACGTAGAGTGGAGACAGTACTGCCGTGAAGCAACTTTATTTTTTTAGTCCATACTGTCATGAATCAAATTCGCGACATTTTCCTTTTGTGAGAAACCTCGAACTATTAGTGGAAAACTCACTGTGTATCGTTCAGTTAACCGTTTCTCTCTCCATTTCGGTGGTATACTTTTTTCAAAACATTCGTCACTGTTTTAAAAGTGACTGTTCTAACGCACGTCATTAAGTGCTCTACTGAGTGATATTATTGCTTCATATTGTTCACCCCTGCTTGCCTCAACCGTTGGCCACGCCTTCTTCCGGCTGGCCTGGGCATCCTACCTCACACATCGTATTTGAATCAGTCCTTTATATGTCGCGACGGAGTGTGGTTCTGTGCTCCAGTAGTGAGAGTGAGAGAGGTCTTCTAGCACCCAGACTCCACTAGACTACAGTTCTCCAGGCTCCCACCCTTCCTTGGTGATACGCTACATTGACCAGTATTTCCTTTTTGTATTTTCCTAGGTTTAAGAGTTTAGCTTCTGAGTGAGCGAGTGAGTGCGATCTCTTTATTTTGAATTCATTTTGAAATGTAGTGTTAAATTTATTTTTTGTAATCAATAAATTTAACAGTTCTTTTTCTTTGAGCTTAATGTAATGTAAACTCGTGTTTCATTTCTGCATAATTAAGCTTATTTCCCTTATAGCTCCTAGCTTGCATAAACGCTTTGCTATTCATAACTGGTACTTAGGCCAGTCTTGAGGTATTAAGCTTAAAATCCGTTGTGCCTTCTAGGAGTTAACGCATCAGCAAGAACCTGATATTATTCATAGTATTAGTTATTTATTGTCAGGGGTGAAGTCACTTTCTGCAAAGGCTAACAGTACTAAAAAACAGCAATTGTGAGTAATTAGTCTCTGCTGTGTACTGTTGAGAAAGTTTATAAATTCTCGTTCTGACAGAATCGGCGAAGCAAGTCAGCATAAAGTAATCATTGCTTGATTTTAGCAAGACAATTCATTGTCCCTGCTCTTCAGTATTATTGAACATTATCTCTTAATACTGTTTAATCTTAAAAACCCCGTGACACATACTAACTTCCTTATTCATTACCACAACCTTCAGTGAAACGGTAACCTTCCTTCCCTGTTGTACCCCTTCATGCATGTCATCCATCCTTATTCATTGCACCATCCAAAGATTAGTCTACACTCACATACTCCCTCCAGGCTCACTAAGAATTTTTTAAATAAATTTTCTCAGAGATCATAACTTTAGTATTAAGTAAGTGTGTTTTAAAAATTCATTTCTTACATACATTCCTACACTTATTCGCCATGCCTTGCAACTCCCGTTCATCTCCATTCAAGAACAGTGTCATCAGTGAACAACATTACTCACAGTTTCCAAATCGTATCCTTTCTTGATAAAGACACTCCAACAACCACTGTCCTCCCTTTGATCTCTTCTATAACTCTATCCATATCCATTTCACCACTACCTTCCCCCATATTTCAACATTTCGACACAGTCCATCAATTCTTGGGGCTTTCTCCATTTTGACATTCTTCATCGCTTCAGCTTTATCCAACCTATTGACCTCTTCCTCCCTTCTTGTCTCTCTTCTTCTCCCAGTAGAACAACCATGGAGACATAATATATCCTTATTCTAGTCCAACATTCAGATTAGAGAAATCGCTTGTTTAACTCTCCACATGCACTGCAGTCCTAATGCACTCATACATACTCTTGCAGCATTCACTAGCGTCCCATTTACTTCATATATTTTCAGTACCATTTGCGTTCCTTGTCTATACACTCCATCATATGTTTTCACTAGTTCCATTAACCCCTAAAGACCGCAGTTATTTCAGGCAGGGTCCCTCCCAGAACTGCAGTTCGAGGGTGTTTTGGCGACTTTCACCAAGGGCAAATTGATTGTGTTCTGGCTAAAGAGGAAGAATATACACACCTGACAACGCAATCCGCACCTCCGTAGGCCAAATGGTTACCACACAGTCGCACGTCAAAGTTAAAAAAAGTTTATAATAGTAACCCATCGAGACACTCTAAAACGTGAAAATTTTGATAACTACAATTTTTTTTTATTGAAACAGGTCATACCAAAGTGTTTTGTCACACCAACCATGAAAACAGGTGTATGTAGGTGTGGGGAAATACTAGGCTGTGGGAAGGTAAAGTAGGCTATGGGGAGTAGGCCTATAGGTACGGGGGTTGGAAAAATAACCAACTTTTCGCATGAAAAGAAAGCACTTCTGTGTGTTCTGTAAAATCTTGGCGGGCTGATACCTCTCGGGGGTCTGTAGGGGGTGGGAGGGTAGTGAGGGACAAGGAGGGAGGGATGGGGTGGGGTTCAGGGGGAACACAAGGCTAGCAGGGTGGAAGGAGGGGCGAGAGTGGGTGGGAAGGGACACAGGTGGTGGTGGAGGAGAGATGTAGGTGCATGGACGGGTGGGAAGGTGATGGGGGGACAAGGAGGGAGTGAGGGAGTAGGGTAGAGGGGTCCATGGAGGAGGCCTAGAGGGGGGATGCCGGCCCACTGCCCGGGTTGGTCCGATCCCCCCTCATGCCACTCAGGGGTGAGTTCTCATTGGCCTGAAGCCATGTACGTCATAATCGGGGCAGAGGAAGCGCTCCACCGTTTTTAATAGGCCCCTCTCAATTGATGAGAATAGGCATTTTGGCATAAAACTCAAATCACATCACTTGATGCGATCAGAATTTTAGGGGTTAAGGCAGCATCCAACTACTTTCTCGTACCTAGATACTTTGTCACTATGATACTTAGAATGATTATCTGTTATGCAACCTCTTTCCTTTCTATGAAGCCCCATGTCTTCTCTGATTAATTCATCGATTATTTGCCTAGTTATCGACAAGTATCCAACCAAATATTTTTCCTCTTACGCTGAGAAGGCAAACACCCCTTATGATTACCACACACCTCGCTTTCTCCTTTCCCTTTGTATAGGGAAACTGTTATACTTGACTTCCAATCCTCAGGGACCCCCACTTTCCCCCTAGGCCAATCTGCACATCTTCCATATCCATTCCACTACTATTTACCCGCGTTTTTCAATATTTCATCACAGTCCATCACTTCTTTGTAATTGTAGTGTTGGAGTGGCTTTGGATGTGTGTGTGTAGTCTGTGAACCAAGTGTAATCAGCCCGCACAAGCCGACTGGGTGCAAGTATACTTTATAGTAAGCGACAATGGTTCAACCACAGCACCCCTGGTGTCCACCAATGTAGTACGTGGCTGGGTGAACACTCCCAAAGTTTATTACCCTGGCGGGGCGCGAACCCTGGCTCACCCATGTACGAATCGCACACTCTACCACTGTACCACACACTTTGTAAGCTGCTGTACTCACGCAGTTGCAAGCGCTGGTTAGGGGTGGGAAAGGTAGGGGTTTAGACAGACCTGCCCAGCAAACCTATACCCCAGCCTCGAGGCCCGGTAGCACAACTTCTCCCTCCGTGTCAAGTGGGGTTGGTGGAGGATTAGTGCCCCTCCCTGTAAAACAATTAACTCTAAGCCCTTGGCCACCCCGTTTGGGATACATGGCGTCTGGCAATCTATCTCTCTCCATCACTTCTTGGGGTTTCCTCCATTTTAACATTTTTCATTGTTCCAGCTGCTTCCAGTCTGTTGATCTCTTCGTTCTTGTCTCTGTTCTTCTCCCAGTCACTTCCTATTCACTTACACGTGAGCTACATTCGTTCTCTATATTTATATATTTCTTTGAATGTTCTCTCCGTCTCCTCAGTCTTTCCCACGTCTCCACCAACATTGTCATTTTACGAGTATATCCTTCATCTCCTTACTACTTCCCTTTTCACTCTGTCTTACTTTCATGACCATCCAAAACATTTTCCTACATTCCCTCCATTTCACACTCAGATGTCTTCTAAATTCCTCATCCACTGTTTTCTTATTCCTTCCTTTCACCGCTCTCCTCTTGTCTGCTTCTAACTCTTTCCGTCTGTCCAAATCCTTCATCCCTCTATTTCCCATCCAGTCACTATAACGTCACCCTCATAAAGAAACTGCCAAAGTCATTTCTCGGCGATTTCTGGATTTTTGCCTAAATCAATTCTTCATCACGTGAAGCACCTGTTGGTATAGCTACCTTTGCGAGGTCTAGGATGTGAGTGGTCTAAATTGCACCTCAAGTTTCTGCCTTAGTCATTGAGAGTTAAGAAAATTATTATTATTTTTTTTTTCCCGATTTCCCGAAAAGTAGAAAAAATGACTTAAGCAGTTTCTTTATGAGGGTGACGATATGCGTTTTTCTCTTCCACACCTCGTTTCACCTCTTCATTCCACCATGTTGTTCCTTTCATCCCCCTATTTCTACTCTTAATTCCACACACTACTTCATATGCTGCACAGATGTATTCTGTGAATTATTACACTTACGTTTCACTTCAACCATCAGCTCAACGTCATCTACCTAGTCGTTTCCCTCCAGATCCTGTCCAAGTCAGTGCTGAGGACCTCTTACGATTCTACAGACCTCCACGTTGAAACAATCTTACTGTGACGTACTGACACCACATATTGTATGACGTTCAGTGCAAGAAGGGTCAATACACATTTTACTACTATTGATTCTGCAGTTCTGATAAAACTAGTAGCATAATTTGGAGTTCGGCAGAGGTCCCACTACAACTATATGTGTTTGATACACCTTATTTTGTAGGAACAGCTTTATTACTCACGTATTTCTCTTCTAAAGTCAAAAGGAGAGCCACAGTGGTTGCAGGTAAACATGTCTTAATTCAGCTACTGTAATCATGACCCTGCCTTATGTTGGCACTGTAGCAGCTTATGTCTTGCTGCCGAACCATAACAGTGTTTCTGAAAGCCCCTCTTATTAGCGGAGCAATCTAGCATCGACCGCTGACATAAGAGATTTACAACGCCAGAAGCTATGGAAAGGGTAAGGCATCAAAAACAAACGTCTGTGTATCGGTGATTATGCTAGAATTCCGATGCCTTAATCTCCCCGTAAGCAATGGCGCAAGAACTCATTTATTTATCTTTTTTTTTTCTTTTGTGTCTGAACTCTGTTTCCTAGTGTTAACCTTTGAAACCCAGAGAAGTATAATTTGATTATTGTTATCTTCAGCGATTCTGCTCACTCTAGGATAGATTTTTCAAACTTGAGAATTTAATTATGGCCTTCAGAAACGGATTCAGTACGAAAATCCCTTCCCCAGGCTGAATAAATACATTCGTTTGGAGGCCGCAAGAATGAATATTATCATATATTATTGGTTTCAATGGGTTATGGTGGCAAACAGAATCCATGATAACTGCACAAGAAACATTTTGTGAAGACATCCAAACGACAACATGTGGTGCTGGAGAATGATAATGAATATGTGGATATTCAACCTGTAAACGTGAGGAGTTGAAACACCATCCCTGCTTTTGATCCAGTGTTTATATGTGTTTCGTCTCTATCCCTGGAAACTAATGAGTAGCGTACAAAGACAAAAGTGTCACCGATGTGTTCGATGATTAAGTGTAACGCTTGGAACATTATGAGAGCTCTACCATTGTTACATATTCGTGGTTCGGTAGCGTGATTTCCTCAAGATTCATAACTGCTGCTGATAGGATGGCGGTATAAATGAACCCAGGATATTCTGTAGCTTTAACACCACCGGTTCACGAATATTGTTTCTTCCGAGGGACGTAGTGTGAACCATATTCTGTCAAGTGATGATCGCCTGGCCGTTACATCTTACACCTTACCACAAAACGTCAAGCAGACCTAGTATATATCCTGGTATGGAGAGGGAAAACAACATGCATCTACTACTAGGGAGATGATTGAGGGTCGGATCTACTTAATTTACGGAGAGAGAATCCCGAGCAGATAGTGCAAACATTTGGTTTAAGCAGAATCGCAGAGGGGTGGATTAGGTGCTTTCGGAAGGAAGGCACCTAGGAGAACAGTCATCATTCAGGTCGCCCTGGTGTTACCCCAATAACACAGGACCGGGAAATAAACCTGACAGTGGAAGACATCACCTACAACCAGTGCTTACGCCATAAGAGACGAACTGCGTCTAGACTGAAGCACACTAATCTCTGTGCGTAGGCTTCGGTCTTCTGGGTTATGTGTTCGAGCTCCAGCCTATGGGATTCATTTCGCCATTCGCAACAAAACATTCGATTATCATCAATATACAGCAACTCAATTCTTATATGTAGAATAGTTTGGCCAATTTTCCTCGATAACACTATAAGTTAATGACAATCACAGATCATAATTATCAACTTAAAGTATAAATTATATGAATAAAGAATGGCAGTGCTGCTGCCACGGCAGTAAAACTGAGGGCAGATGAGAAACGGTTCTTATGTATCAGTAAATGAAGCAATCGGGAAATTGCAATATATAGATTTATTTCGCTTACTTATCAATAATATGCTTGCACCCACAGGTTCGTTACCTGGAACAAAAGGCAGCTCATGCCACTGCTACCGACAAGTCGTAAAAATACCCCCACTAATACCAATTCACCAGTCCTGTATGACACAGCCCTAGCATGTATTCAATATGGAAGGTGGGTGTTAGCGCCGAAGTGATGACATGTAGAGGTGTATGGAATGTAGGAGAACTACTGGGCCTTGGGAGCAGACTGTGAAGCCTATGTCCAGAGTCGGACACACACGCAAAAAAAAAAAGTCCGTGTGACACAAGGCAGAGCTCATGTAAGCTTGAGGCTTTCAGCGGATGTTTTCACCAAATTTCACAAGACTTTTGTCTTTCCTTATACACGGATACCACAGGTGTCCACTGATCATGCTGGCAGAGCTATAATTAAATAAATAAATAAATAAATAAAAATTAATAAATCTTATATGGCCTTCTTTGAAGAGTGATGACCCAAAGCTAGGCGACCGCTGCAGTATATTCAAGAGTAGGTGACCAGCCTACGTGTTTTGGTGGCATTACCTAAGCAAAATAAAAAACTCAGGTCACACCTGTTGGAACTGGACATTCACACAGATGTTACTCCGACTGAGGCGTTCTAACCATTAGACTACCAAATGTTTTCAGATACCAAAGCACCACTTTAAACACATTAAACACAATTTTTTCTAAAACCAGAATAATACCTAACGTCAGTTCTACTCTTAAGCCTATGTCCCACTGTCAGGGACTTTCCCACGACACGCCACGATCTTCATGTCTCATGTGTCGCTGCATGTCGTAATGAGTAACGTGGCGTGACTTGGCGATGACGTAGATGTGACATGACGTGTCGTAGCAATAACTTACACTTGACAACTGACACCTGCCTATACTCCACCCTCCTATATATAGCCTCGCACCAAAGATCCCGGCCATCATATATATATATATATATATATATATATATATATATGAACACCAATAGTGCTGTACTATATCACAATCTATAACCTTTTTATAATAATGGACAATAGGCAAAGTACAGAATTGGCTAGTCCATGAATGAAAAACACTGAAGCACCTTAGCTGCAAGACAAAATCATAAGAATGACAAATCCTACACTGTAAAAATGAAAACTAAGCCAATAACTGTGTGCAATTACCATTTAATTTATTGCTATAACAGCACTAAGTACGGAAAAAAAGGCGCGGGTTAACAAGAGGAGATGGCACGACATTTTTGTTAGCCGCAAGCGTTAAACCAGCCAAGTTTGCAAAACTTACCAGCTGACGAAAACAACTAAGGTCTCTCTCTCTCTCTCTCTCTCTCTCTCTCTCTCTCTCTCTCTCTCTTTCTCTCTCGTCATTACAAAGTTTAATGGTATATCAAATTTTTCTAAAAAAAAAAAAAGTGATGGAATCTAAAATTCCGGACTTTTGGAGAAGTATTAAAATTCCTCCTGGACGAAGAGTTTGCAACCTAAATGCAGGACATGTCTGGGATAATCCAGACATATGGCAACCCTAGGCCATCGTCGTGTATTGTCATATGTCCTGATAATCTTAGCAGTGTCTTAGCGGTAATTTAAGCCCCGGTCACACACAAGTGACTCAAGGTCTGACCACCGCGCGAGTCATGGTCGTAACGTATTTTTTCATCGATCATCCCATGATTCACTGGCAGAGCCCGGACTCTTTTGGGCGCTTGTCCGCTGGGACGACTTGTCGAGTATCACGATTTCTTAACACTTGCGTTTAACAATCGTGGCCACGTCACGACTTGCCAAAAGTCGTGTCACAGTTGTGTCACAGTCAGGAGTGTCGTACGTCAGTTGTGAAGCAATCTTAGCTCAATCAGATGCATTTTGATGAGATTGTTGCATGTCATGATGCTGTCTCCGACAAATAAAAAAATTACAACTGCGTGTCGTGAGCAGTCTCTTGCTTTTGAAAGTGGGTGAGACACAGGAGAGGTCCATGGTGATGCACTGGGTGTCATTGGTGGTCCAGTTATGATGCCCCGCCCCACATTGGGTGTCATTGGTGATCCAGATGTGATACCCCACCCCATGGGTCGGTTGTGGGGGGGTCGTGGGGGTGTCATTGAGGGTCGGGATGCATTCCCCAAACATGTCATGCAGTCGTCTTGCATTCGTGGGTGGTCGTGTCACGGTCGTGACTGAAATTTTTGTCAAATTTGAAGACTCGTAGCTCTGTCGTCTTGTGGTCGTCTCGTGATCTTGTCGCATTTTTAACCCGCCCCGTCCCGACGACGTATGGGTACGTCACCACGATTTGCATTTGCCAGTCCCGGCGACGTACCAGTACGTCGTGCAATTGCAAGGTACCTAATGTGCACAATTTTCAATTTTCGCACGTGATTTTTCGTATGTATACACAGGACACCTTCCTCTATTCCTGTACAAGATACCAAGCAGGGACAATGCCTTACACTGCATAACCTCCCCCCTCCCCCCCTCACGCCATTGTCTTGGCAAAGGACCTGTTACCAGTGACCTGGCTAGTAAAGTTATTCAGGGCCAGAGTGATTCCCCAATCGATGACAATGTGGAGGACAATGTTTACATAGCATTAGAAGAAGAAACAGCCAGAAATAATGATCAGGTAGTGTGGCAAAAATAGGTCAGGTATGGTGATTAGTTAGTGAGTGAAGCAATGCTTATAATGCCTTTATTACTGCTTGAAAACCAATATACTGTCATACTACATATACATTCGTACCAAGTAAATAAATAAACACCATTTATGAGTGGATAAAATAGTTACCCTCCCATAGAACTCGTTTTCTTTGGTGCCAGCATGTTAGAAAACCCACTCAGGTAAGGAGGAACTCCTACCTGGATTGGGCACTTTAAACCTCAGGTGAGCGATTTCTCTATGAATTTTCGATGTTTCTCACCAAAAGCGAAGGTTTTAGCCAAAAAAAAAAAAATCGAAAATACCTCGGGACTGGGGGATGTCGGAGGTGCGGAACACCTCGGGACGTGACGGGTTAAGGATGTCACGACCGGTCGTGAGGCAGTCGTGACGCGGTCGTTAGGCAGTCGTGAGCAGAGCAGATTCGGGGCCAGTCAGGAGGTGTGGGAGCCAACTAAGACATGACCTTGAGTCGTGCAGCGGTTGGACCCTGTGTCGCTTGTGTGCAACTGGGGCTTTAGTGGTTCCATAGCATGTTGTAGCTTGTGGTAGCGTGTCGTGGCGATGTCTTGGCGTGATATTGAGTCAAAGTGACCATTATTTTTTAACTGAGGTATGATCGTAGTGTGTCGTCAGTATAACGTAATGCTTCCTTAGGGTGTCGTGGGATGTCATAGCAATGTTTTTGTATGTCTTAGCACTAACTTGACTGTGTCATGAAATGGCCGTTTAGGCCTACCGTTTGAGGTATCATCATGGCATTTCACCAAGATCATACCTCGCGGGTAAGATCGTGGTGATTGGGGCCGTTCTCGAAGATGAACTTGAATATGGTACACAGGTTTTATTTTTTAAGTTGTAAATAACACAAGGGTATTGAAATCTAGGGGAGAAAAAGCTTTTTTTCCACACTGTACTCTTGAATTGTTAGGATCCACTAATTTCAGTCCAATTTGGCCCCTTGGAAGCAATACAGAGGAAAAAATGTCCTTTTAAACAGGAACTATGTAGCATAGGCGAGTCAGCCAATTGCAGTTATCCTCCTGTCCATGTTTTGTCTTTGAAGTAGAGGGGAAAAGAGCAAAGGAAAAGTGGATAACTGTAATAGACTGGTTGACTCAAGTTTGGCATCTCCTAAAAAAGTGAGACTAGGTTAAAGACAAGAGTGGGAAAATTAAGAAAGATGGGAAGGTGGAGGGTAGAAAGGGTAATGAGTGGGGCATATGTTCGAGCAAAAAACTATTATTGTTATTATAACATTCCAACAGTACGCATGGGCCACTGTAGCTTAAACTACTTCATTCTGATGATATATATTTTAGTTTATTCCTATTACTTCCAGAGGACTTTATTCAGGTTGAGAGTTTTTATCGGGCTGGTGGGTTAATGTTTAAATTGACGCGTTAGATGTACCCTTCATTCATTGCCCCACAGAGATTATTTCCAAGCCGAGTATAAATAGTCTGGTGGCAACACGAATAAATTAGTAATATATCACCTTTCCTAAACACCCCAGTTTTGAAGCTCAGTTTAGCACTCTTTTGCTATTTTCGGCAGTATGATGGGGATATAGGATTAAAGTCACATAGGTTCACCTATTACAAGTACTCCCCTATACTCTTTTTTTTTTTTTTTTTAATGAGTGTGTGCTCACTGAAGCTTTAGTAATTCCTAACCTACTTTTGGTGCTCGAGTTAGTGATTTTTAGCTTTCTTTCATAAATATTCGGCAAATTATGAGACAACTTTCTTACGTAACGTCTTTTGTTTCACTGTAAGGTTTCAAGAATGTGTGTAAATCTACTGTAACCTTAGCCCGTCAGCTGTGACGTACTTTTTATGATGTGGGTCTGAAGGGCTGTGACATACATCTTATGAGAGATTTTCAGCCTCCTGCCAGTTTCCGGAAGGTGGTCTATCATGCAAATATTATGGCATATTAGTTGACCATCATCTCTCATCCTCATCTCAAAGGAACAGTAGCTGCTACGAACGAAAGTCATGCGTTTCCTGACTCATCAACCAAGGAACTGGCCTCGATGAAGATTCAAACTTGCTTAAAAATTTTTAAGCTAAACTTAGATGCATGATCAACAGTGACTACGGTAAGAAAAGGAGAGATGTGCATCACTTAACAAATTATGGCACATTTGGAAAACTCCCTCAGGCTCTAACAGTACTCAGTACTACTCAGGTATTTTCCAATTTCCCTCCAAACGGGAAACTTCTAACCACAATAACTTCATAGCTATGGTCAATAAAGCAGAAATCATGGCTAGGATATCCATGCCATTTCCAAGAACCAGAATTATGTCAAGACATTTTGCAATGGTTGGTAAATTGGCCACCATGTCACATCAATGGCAATATTGTATCATCTCTATTCAGCAACCCACGAGAAAATACTTTCAGAGATAACCCAGTTTTATGGTCAAATTGGCACCTCCTGGCTCTTGTTCAGCAGTGTTATGGAATATTTTACGAGAGGTCACGTATTACATTGTTATAAGGTTTCCAGGAAGGTGTATAGGTCTTTTTTGTTTTTAGCTACAATGTGACGATTTTTGAGAAAAGCGCCTTAGGTAACCTTTTGTTATTTCACCAGCCATCCCACAATGTATGTGGATCCACTGTTGTTTTAATAGTTTTCAGAATAGTTTAACTTCGGTTTGAATTTCCAGTTTGTTACTTTTTTCAGCAATATGGCAGTGAATTTAAAGGTAAAGGTGGGGAAGCAGATGTCATGAGGTGCTTAGCTGCGATTCTCACCTCCTTAACATAGGCCTTGAGCCTGTAGTTGGTGAGTTATTCACCCAGTCTCCTGGGATACACGGCTCTGCATCATTCAGGTTACCACAGTTACAGTAACTCCACCAAATGTTATCGTTGGTGCTCATTTAAGATACCAACTCACAAAGGTGGATGGACACCTGAGTCGAATGACGTCTGCTGCCCACACCAGAATTCCAAACCTGGCGCTAATGTCCTGGCAGCTTCGCAGTCACCAACGCTGATTACTCAGCCACTGCGGCTGAAAATAACATTATTACTCTTCATAAGACTTCTCATAACGTGTGTTCATATGCTTTAGTTGCTGATCTCTACTGCCCTCATGCTACATGTTAACAGTGTTCTCATTCACTTCGATCATTTAAACGACGAATGTAACGGTCGGAGCAGGTTAGGTGCGTGGGTGATTTATAATCTACCACTTGAGCAATCATGTTTCCCACTTTCTATTGGACATCAAGGCCAAGGCTGACACCAAAGTTTGAGTCACCTTTGATGAGTGGGGCAGAGGCTTTGAATTGTTGCCTTAAGGAAACCACGGAGCCTCAGGCCAGGTCCCAGCTAACCACCAGATTATTAGTTGTACATTCGAGAAAAGTTTTAATCGAGCAATCGAAGGTCTTTATTCTGTATGAAACCTTGTCCAGCTTACTTTCAGTCAGGGAGGGGGATAGTGGGTGAACAGAAACTTTGGATAACAAGAAAGACGCCAGGGATTTAAAAAAAAAAAAAAAAGTTTCTGAACACTTGAAACTCTTTACAAAATGAAAAATATTAACGGAACTTCTGATAAATATGATCTTATAAAAACTCAGGGTGTTTTGTGTTGCTAAGTACCATGTGGACATGTTCCATAATCTACTGCGAGATTATTTAGAGGCACCTAGCAACCAGATATTTATACCATAAGAGGATTATAAGTGCTATTGTGATTATTTAGATATTAAGAAAAATATCTTACTTAGCTATTTAAACAAAATTCCTTCCGAGTTTAAATGTGAGTAATTTCGACGGAATGTAGTTCAAATTACACGGACATAAAACATAACAATTACAAAATGGGAGAAACAGTCTATGAAAATGTCACAAAGAATTACAATAGTGTATTGCAAATATGAATCTTAAGTTTATATAGCCAAATAAGTCAAATACAGTACTGCAAAGCAATCATGGTGCTTATGTACAACCAAGCAAATAGGTATCGACAATCTTACGGCACGTATGATTCTGACGGATGCACCATTGTGATTTGCGAGGTACCCTGTGATGATGAGTGGAAATATTTTCCTTGGTAATTATTAGGATTCAACTCCCATAAGACTTCGCATTCGGGGTGCTATATTTTTTGAGGCACCAGTTTTATATATATTCATGTGTGTAAGCAGAATGCGATTACTTTGACATAGCCTACATAGAATCCTAGAGGTGCGATACTTTTTTGTTTGTAATGTGAATATTATATACACGAAGTATGGAGAAATGAAACTGAATGGCAGGTTAGAAACAATCAAGCATATGATACAATGGTGAGGGTCACGAGAAAAAAAGGTAAATGACACTTCATCAAATTAAAGATATAAAATTGTTGGCCGTTCACTGATAAACTATAAATGAGCTTATGGTGGAGTAATGGTTTTGTAAAATGATGTGAATAAGTTAGCCATGGGTCAGAGGTTGGCTGGAGTGATGTGCAGAGTTGCCATTTCGTGGAAATCATCTGCTAATGTGGATCAGCAAATGAAAGATGGATCTACACATGGATGAAGCGGACGTCTTTCTACACCTTTATGTAAAATTTTCGCACTACCCATTTATGCTATTTTTTATCAATAAATTGGGTTATGACATGGTTAGGGAGCATTAATATGTATTTTCATTAATTTCCTTCATGGTTAAACCAATAAAAATGTGGTGTTTGTGTATAATATCGCTTCTTTTACTACAAGGATAAATACGTTGTGGAACACTGTCTACCTGCATCCTGCCGACAGTATCGTTACTACTTTATACGTTGTTAATTGCCGAATTTTTTTGTACAGCAAATACCATCCATTAGCAGCCATACTTACTGTAAAGTGTTCAGGAACTGCAGAGACAATTCTTTCCGTAAATCGTGGGTAGATGAACTATGTACGTGATTGGCACGGTAAGATGGCCACCAATGACCTCACGGATTAGATATGATGCATAATAGTAATAGAATAACAGTTATTTTCATTCTGACTGTAGATAAACTTATGCAATTTGTATGCGGCTGGTTACCTGTTCAACAGGAGAACCCCGAAACTCCCGGAATAGATCAATAGCTTTGGAAAAAAAAAAAAATAATAATAATTCTCTGTTGCGCCGGTGGGGATTACTTGCGCGCAAAATAGTGAATCATTCTGTCACATGGCATCGCACTAAGAGGGTCGAGTCCCTATTTCTGGCATTTTGTTTTAGTTCGGGCACTTGACTTCTGCGATTTTCGTCCCCAGACCACAATGGCAAATTTGAATGAGCAAAAAATGTGCATCATTATTATTATTTTTTTCTCAGAAAAGTCGCACCTGAGGCAGTGACATGCTTGAACAAGCTTTGAAGGAGCAGGCAGTGGGAAAAAAAAAAAGTCTATGAATGATACGTGCATTTAAAGGAAGGCAACATGTCTGTCCAAGAATTTCCACATCATGGCATTCCTTCGACTTTTCAAACAGATAAAAACATCGTGAAAATTCAACAAGCATTCTTTGACGAACTAGTGGAGGTCAATAGCTTTTCTTGGGGTTCAGTCCAGTGGATTCTTACTCAAGATCGTGGCATGCACCGAATCTCGGCAAAAATCGTTCCCCGTCTTTTAATGGAAGATCAAAAATAAAATCGTGTGAACGTATGTCAGGACTTGGAAGAACAGCTGAGAAATGACCCAGAATTTCTTTCAAATGTCATTGCGGGCGACGAGACCTAGATTTATAGGTATGACCCTAAAACCAACAGCAGTCCAGTCAGGGGAATACACCAACATCTCCAAGACTGAATAAAGCACATCAGGTCAAGTGCAACATCAAGGCAATGTTGATCTTGTTTAGACTGAGGGAATTGTCAATAAAGAAACTGTTCTTCGTGGACATACTGTGAACCAGCAGTGTTCATTACAGCGTTGAGGAGTCTTAAGGAAAGCATCAGGCACAAACATCCAGAGTACTGGTGAACCCACTACAGCCCAGTCAGACAAGGGGTTTACGACAGGTTTCTCCAGGATACGTCAACCTGCGACGGGAAAATAGCAAGTTGTCGATGATAGGTCACTAGACAGCATGCAGGTTGACGTGGTACATCGCAGGGTGTCGTGGTATGTTTCTGGTGGATGCAAGGAAGTATGTTGCTATTTGCAAGTCCCCCGATACATTGCAAAGTTTTTGGATGAATCGCAGGTGAATGTAGGTAGTCGCAATTCAACTTGCAACACATCGTGCATCAAATCCTTGCTTGTCACAGCCAGTCGAAGGTTTCGATCATGTGCATCTTCCTGCAACATGTCGCAGCTTGTCTTGCGACCACTTGCGACCACCTGTGTGGTGTCTTGCATCCTTACGCTCGACATGTCTCAGGTCACCTGCACCAGGTTGCAACTAGTTACGAGCGATATAGACATGACGCTTGACAGGTTTAGAGTGGTTGCGACAGGTCACAGGTGGACGCAACTGCCCCACCCGCGCCCAGGGTATAAATATCCATCGGAGCTGTGCAAGGCATTCAGTCCTTTTTCCGTTTCCAGACAAAGCACACTGAAGTTTAATTTTTTATTTCCCAAAAGGGATCAAGATGCCAAGGAAAGCTTCCAAGAAATCAGCTGCTGCAGCCACTCCACCTCCACTGCAGCCACCTCCTGAGTCAGAGGATGAGGGGGAAGAATTAGAGACACTGACAGAGACACAGCCAGATCCAGATACAGACCCTGAGCTTTTTTCCATGCAGGCCACTATGAAGAAACTTCTCAGTGACATCTAGAACCATGAGGAGGAGCAGATGTTGATGGAGTGGTTCCAGGAGAACCCCTGCTTCTATGTACAGTCTCAGCAGTCCTTCAAGGACAAAAACAAGAATGACAAGCTGCTGGATGACAAGGCCTGGAAGCTGTCGAAGGAACTGTGGATGCTGGTCACCAGGAAGGATCTGGCTGTGTGGTGGCATTCCATGCGAACCATGATTGGCAAGCTGCACCATAAGAAATCGAGTCAAGGGAAAAGAGGGTTCACGGTGAGGCAGGCGTGGATCAAGGCCAACTTCCAATTCCTGACCAAGCAGGTGGTCCTTAAGACCAAGTCTCACCAGTTTGGACAGGTATGTATCGAAAAAAAAAATTCTCAAGCAAAATATATATATATATATATATATATATATATATATATATATATACACATACATTTTTAATTTGTTAATGTATATACTTACCATTATACTTGCCATTGTACTGACTTGAAAATAGCTACACTGTGTACTTACCATTGTTCCGAGTTTCTTGCATTTGCAGATTCCTGGCAGCAGCCAGCCAGTGGCAGTGACATCTGATGATGATGATGATGACGATTCCCGGCCTCCCACTCCGTCGCAGCTCTACAGAGGCTCATCCATGGTAGACATCAGCAAGGCTGGTTTAGCCCCTGCCGAAGCATTGCAAGATGCAGCTGGAGAACAGGATGGAGGAAGTCCTGACCACCCTGGAGGACAACATGACAACCACAAGCCAACTGGGGAAGACTGTGGAGAAGGCAATGGCCGGAGGTTGGACCATCAAGTCATATTTTGCTGCCTGGGTGGCTACTGAGATAGATGCCCTGCCTGATGATGTCATCCCAGACTTCCAGGCCCTGGTCATTGGCATCCTGATGCCGCTTGTGGCCATGCAGGGGCAGCAGCAGCAAGCACAGCAGCAACAGCAGTACCAGCAGCAGCAGCAGCAAGCGCAACAGCAACAGCAGTACCAGCAGCAGCAGCAGCACTACCAGTTCTTCCCACCAACGCAGCAGTTCTTCACACCGCCACAGCACTACCAGTTCTTCCCACCAACGCAGCAGTTCTTCACACAGCCGCAGCAGCAGTTCCCACCACAGCAGTTCCCTCATTAGCAGCAACAGTTCTCTCAGCAGCAGCAGTTCTCCCAGCAAACACCACCACAACCAGATCAGCAGCAGCAACGCTCAACAGCACGGGCCGAAGCAAGCCAGCCACACAACATAGGCTTCCAGTATCCCTGGGGCTGATGCCCTTGATGCCAGTGAGCACTGCTGGCAGCAACATCTCGCTGACAGAATTTGGTGCTCAACTGGCCAGCACCCCTAGGCCTGCAGGGAAGGGTCAGGAGAAGGAGACAAGGAGGGAGGACAGATCTGATGATGATGCTTAGAGAGACTGATGATGATAAAAACAGTGACACTTCAAAAAATGTTTTCCATCTTAATAAAAATGAACTTTGGTCCATATTTCCCTTGTTTAAATATAAAAATCCATCAAAAACCTTTAATTAATAAAAGAAAAAAAGAAAAAAAGAAAATAAATAAGTTACCATAAGTCTTGAAACTTAAAGTAAAAATAATAAATCTCTATTTTTAAGATAAACTTACTTATTTAGAAAAGCCCAAGCTGTAATTAATAAGACCAAAAGGAAAATAATGATCTGAAAATGTTTTCAATTACTAATGGGTCCTCCAGATGTCACAAAAAATGGGAAGAAACGTTTTTTGATTGTTTTCATATTTTAAGATATTTCCAGGAATTACAAGTTATATATATTAGGTATTGTTATTGGTAAAATAAATGTTTTCTCAAGTATTTTAGAGACCAATTACTTAGATACTTTGAGAAAATATAATTTATTTTTCTTGGATTTTTAAGGGAACAATTAAAATTAAGTGACGACGCAAGACCATCTCTCCACTTGACGGTTTTGCATGCAAGTAGTTGAAAAAACAAATCGCTGAAAAATTCTTTGAGTTGCAACCCGTCAGTACCTGTCATAAGCTATCGTGCATTTTCTGGTGCGTTCCCTCACTCTAAATCGCAAAGTGTGGCAACCTATCGCAAGGCCTACCAACGACAAGTCATACGACACATTGCAGGTCCGATCACCGACTTACGTGCGACTATCAGCGAGGACCCCCAACTCCCTCAAACCACCAGTGACTCCAGTGTAATGTGATCGCTACCCGAAGACTAGATTAACTTGCATGGAACTCCCAGGATCACAGGGTGTCGCGGGTTGCTGCCTGTCGCAGCCTGTAGTCTGACTAGGGCATTGATGAATGGTTCTTGCATCACGACAACGCCCTATCACACACTGCGTTGTCAGTTCCGCATTTTTTTTTTTTTTTTAAACCAAAAACAACGTTGTTGTTGCTCTGCACCGCTCGTCCCCCACTGCAGTCCCCAGATTTTGCTCACTGTGATTTTTTTCTTTTTACACAAGATTAAATTAGAACTGGAAGTCACAAAATTTGACAACTTAGTAGAAATTATGGGGGAAAAAAATGAAGTTTCCGGACGAGGTGACAAAAGAAGACTACCGGAGTAGTTTCCAGGAATGGGAAAAGCACTGGGACAATTGTACTGCATATCAAGGGGGGTACTTTGAAGGGAACTAAAATGGATTTGCTTAAAGTTTTATAATGAAGATTTCTGTTAACAATTCCTGGATTTTTTTAGGTCTCCTGTCATAAGTATTTTTCTAACATCTAGGGATAAATTGATTAATGTAAAGGATATGCTTATTTATTATGTTAGGTGTGAATAAAAACATTCGACTCATGGTTATTAGTCAGCATGTGCTGAAGCTTTTATTTTAGGTGCCTTAATATTTAAATTCCATACACTTCAGTCAGGGCATGTTTTAATTCTTATTCATACCAACTCTTGCAAAACTTAGGTATATCATGTTAGTTGCAGCAACATCACCTTTTATGACATCGTGGTCACCAAACGAGAACGTGTGGAGTAATGACGTCAGAACCAGCGTGGATTTACTGCATCGCTGGACACATATTTGTGTGTGTCGAGTGTGTGGGAGAGGCGGTAGCTAGGTTAGGTCTGCTGGGACGTTGGCCATGCCTCTGCTGGCAATAAGTGACTCGTGTTTCGCTGCCGAGCTTCAGCTAACAGTGAGCTGCTCGTGTCTCGCTGCCTTGTTTCAGAAAACAAAATGCGTTCTGCCTTCATCATTAACATGCAGTACGGTAATTAATATAGGTTTTACACATAGAAAGGAATTACTGTAAGAAATATTATATTATGGTTATACATTCAAACTATTTGAAATACTATGATACAGTCAGTCTGCTACATATTATCCATACCCTACACTTAGCCTAGGAGTAAATTTGTAACTATATCCCAGAACTTTTCTTTACAGTATCAATAATGGTGTATACAGTACGTTCTTAGGGAATAGTCAGACGTTAATAAATACTGATACATGGTTATGGAAGACTTTTACTTCCAGCAGGAGTTTATGTCGATGTTTATATCTGGTTTAACATCGAACGATGATTTAACCCGTTGCTACTACAAATCCTCTTTATTATGTTCTTGCTACTGCCAGACCATTTTTAGTTATCTTAGGAAATCCCCCTGGTAGTAAGGAGGGTAAACTAAAGCTACAATATCTTTAACCCCTTTGGCTCGAGAAGTGTTTCCGAAGGTTAATGCAGTCTAATGGATTTAACAAGAATACATGAAACAGAGTTGTCGTACCTAAGGGGTAAATGGAATATAGGGAAAATAATGTTATTTGCGTAGCCTTGTTTTCGATCCAGTCAGCTGAGTTACATTTATAAATATTTTCAGCCCTTACCGATGAGGATATAATTCTGTTTTATATTATGTTTTAGTCTTGCCATCTGGAAACGATTTTATTATGTTCACCAAGCAAGTTATGTGTCTGAGTCGGTTTGTTTGTGTGACTGTCCAACTGTGTGTCTGTCTCTGTCCGCCTGTCAGCAACATAACAAAAAAATATGATAAAACAGTTTAGAATTTTCAGTAAAGATTGCGAATCCTCACAGAATCAAGTAAATGAATAATTTTGGTCATATATATATATATATATATATATATATATATATATATATATATATATATATATATATATATATATATATATATATATATATATATATATATATAATGCATTCTTCGAATATTCTTGTTCAGCTTAGAAGAGAGTTATGGGACTGGATGGATTATCTGTAGCATCATTTAACTCATTCTTTATTAGAGGTCCCTCTATGTTGTATACAGATGTCTTGGAAAAGCTAAATCAAACGGTACTAGTACATCGTCGTTGTGAACGAGGTAAATACAGTAATTTGTCATTTCACTGTTGATATGCTAGAATTTATGTAAATTGTTGCACTAATTCTTTTTCACTCCCCTTTAACCTTGTTAGTACGATGATCTATAGTGTTTTCATGCTTGCTACTCCCATAATATTTTACTAGTTATCCCCTTCTGTCTGATGACGTATAATCTTGGTATATTTTTTCTGCCTCCTGACATTTTTACCCGTTTACAGGGAGATCCTTTCTAATGAAGGGATTAATCGAGGTAATACATGGCCCCTTTGAGAGCTGAGGGCAGAAATAAAAGATATGTTACCCGAAAAGTTACTTTATCCAAATTAAGAAAATCGCCCTAGTGGTAAAAGTGGTTAACCTTCACCATCAAATGACTTTTTTTTTTTTTTTTCCCTGCTAACACAAGATGATAATACTAACTTATGAAGAAAACAGTTGTAGTGACGAGGTCAGAAATCACCTCTATTAACCCTTTCGAGACTGAATTTGTTTTACCTTCACTGAGTAAAGTAGTGAGGCAGCCAAAATTAATCTTTATAAGAAACCTAATAATGAGACAAAATGTAATTATATTGAAAGTTGAATTATGAAAGCATACTTGTATTTCATATAATATTGTGCCAAATTGTCACAGATGCCCGATTTAGTAAGTGCAGCAATATCACTATCCGCAGGGATACCCTGCAGAAATGTTTAGGATATATATATATATATATATATATATATATATATATATATATATATATATATATATACACGTAGATAAATATAGATGGACAGATAGATATATAGATAGATAGATAGATAGACAGATAGATAGATACTTTTACTACCATTCTAAGACTGTTTCTAACTTAGGCTAATCTCTTATTGAAAGCGTTAATGAAATCTCACGCTGAACTCTTGGAATTTGATATCTCCCGTTAACAGAAAAATATCATCGTCTTAGATAACATGAATGCAGTGACTCTGACGTCCTCGGGGTAAAGATGTGAGGGAAAGCTATTAACCCCTCCAATGCGAAAAGTTTAAAGGCAAATGCATAACAGTGTACTAAGAGAGTGAACACTTGCTTCCACCGACTAGTCTGATAACCTAACATTCATTTCGTCCTGTGACACTGTCCTTGGCTGACCATCAGTCTTTATACCATGTTTGGTCCAAAGCTAATCAAAATTGAGTTATATCCTTAAACATTTGACCTGCTCGGTGACCATGACCTCTAACAGATATTTGAAAATCGAATCATCATCCTTATTTTACCCTGCATCATCTCGCAAAGTTTACTCTTTATCATATCAAAACTGTTTAAGCTGGCCTTGCCCTTGTCTTCACATTTAACAAGTCCCAGTCACCTTGACATGAAACTGAGTGTTTACCATATCAAATTCCTTTATTATTGCCTCACACTGAACTCTTCCACAAAGCTTGGTGTAGATAGGGATAACAAGTGTTTAAGTTGGCGTTGCCATGAAACCCTGACATTCAACCTACTGTTTTCTCTCTCTCTCTCTCTCTCTCTCTCGCTCTCTAAATATATATATATATATAAATATATATATATATATATATAGTTTATCTCTATATATATATATATATATATATATATATATATATATATATATATATATATATATCCACCTCAGTGGATGACCGTCAACCCTTGCACCAAGTTTAGTGGAAATCAAAAACAAACTGTTTACGTTATTTTAACACAAAGATGCACGGGTCAAAATCTGACCTTGCCTTTGACACTAAATTCTGACTCATTCCGGATTTATTTCTGATTCATTTCTGCCCAGCCTTCAACCCCTGCACTAATATCAATAGAAACTGAATAAAAACTTTAAACTGAGCTTCTTACGTCAAATTCTTACCTAGTTCTGCAACCTTGACACATGACCTGTTGTTCAAGAAATAACAGGTTTAAAAAGTTGACTGTCTTTCCATACTTCCAACAGTTTTGGTATCAGGGCAGACATGTGAGCTATTTGGTTCTCTCTCTCTCTCTCTCTCTCTCTCTCTCTCTCTCTCACACACACACACACACACACACACACACACACACACACACACACACACACACACACACACACACACACACACACACGCAGGCTAATCACATTTAATCTTCTCGTGTTCTTTTCAAAGTATCAGGAATTAAGTCTGCCAGAATAAGATAAATGATATGTTATCAGAGAAAAGCTACTACTTTGCGCCAGAGTCCGTCATTTGGGGTTTTCTCTTGCTATTTCGACTTGCGAGACGCCTTTTCAACCTGGTTGGGTTAGAATTAGCCTTCATCATTTCCTTCATAAGGAAGTATATTTCTAATATTGAAAAAAATATATTTGCAACAAAAATAAAATGAAAAGAAATCATCGGAGTGAAGTGGTTAACCCCTTAAGTGCGGTGACGTGTTTCAGACCTTCTTGTTATCATCAGTCAACATTTTGAACTCAGGGGAGACTTTTCACACTAAATGAGTCAATGCTCCAAGTAGCCCTCCACCATTAGAGGTCTTTTCTGTTGAATGAAATAATCTGGAAATAGCAAGAATAAAATAATATGCCATCAACCGGAAGAAATTAATAATACTGACCAAAGAATCGTAATATTAAAATTGATATGGCAAAGGAAAACAAAATTTTTTTAACATCGTTTTTGAAGCACATGATGGAAAATACAAGGAGTCTGACCTTTCTAACTCGCTGCTAATTACATTATATGAAGTGGAATACAAGCCATTCACCTCCTATCCTCTTAGATGTCATACAAAGCATCATAAATCAGAGGTTTGTTTATACCATCGCGTACTTAGCTTTAGCAACACGACCGTAGACACCTAAAACAGACATTATTTGCTTATATTTAAACAGATAAGCTAATACTCATGTGTTTTATTGTGTACTTAATACCTAAAACCCTGAATTCTCCCCATAAGCAATATTCCATACGGTACATAGAATTTATATACATATATTTATATATACATAAGTCCGTTTCTTATGATCCAAGTTTATGTACAGTTGGGGTCATGAGTTACTTTGCTGTTCCATGGCATGCAGATCACACTTAGGGCATGTCCATCACTTTCCTTGCCGACGCACCATATCAGAGAGAATCATCTGCTGAGTGAAGAAATATACCAAACTTCATCTCAGTTTAGAAATACTACCCAATAAAGGAAAGTTACGAGTAGAAAAGGTTAAATATTTAGCGAACTTTTGTCCCCAAGTCAACATCTATCTTGAAACTACTACAGTAGATGACAGGAGAATTTTTTTTGTCATCAGGAAACAGATACTATGCTTCACATTCACTCATAACCTCCTCTTTAAGAAAGCCCAGGTATGACCAATTTAAGAAGGGTATACAGTAGTTACCTCTGAAGCTGGAACATCTTCTGCTAAGGTAATCAAACTGCCTTTAAATACCACGAATATGACATAAAGTCATCGTAGTCAGGGGATTAAAAGTCACCTCGTCACCACTTTTTGTTTTTTTTTCATCAGTTCTCCTCTTTTACTTCTCAGGTGATGACGCAGAATTATTCTAATTGACATTAATAGCAATTTGTTTACAAATACTGACTCCACAATTATTCAAACACAGAAAACAACTAGTGGTAGTGAAGGGATATAACCTATCAACAACAGATTAGGAAGCTTAATAACATCTGTAGTGCAGTTTATTTCTGTGCACACGTTTTTTTTTTACCCTGTATTATTATGTTACACGTAAGCGATATTTGTAATATAAATGTATAAATAACAGCCACAGGAATATCATTGTGCCATACACTGCTTTAGATTGGCAGAGAAGAGGTGTTAGAAGGCCTCCTAACATAACAGAAAAAAAAATGAAAGAAAAACAAAGGGGCCATATGTTCTCTGGGCAAAGGGGTAGTCATTCACCTTTTCCTTTACAGTCTGATTAGGACATCACACCTTAATATACCGTACCTAGGAACAGATACGTCCAAGTGTGACTTTAATATATTTAAGCAGATTTTTACCTCGGTTTCAGCAATGTTCGAATCGAGTCTTTTAAAAGCTGTTGGTCGATTTACTTTAAAATTTGGCACCACCTTTGCCCGCCATGCTCCTGAGTAGTAGCAATATATCAAGGTTCACGGCAATAGCGCACGGAACGACATAGCACCAGTGTGTTAGTGTGTGAGCAGGAGACTGTGCCAGAGACAGTTCCTTAATTTTTGTGTATGTTATTTGATGTATATCGTTATAATAGTGAAATATTTTTCATCACACAGACAAGAATATTTCTCTGATACAGCAAAGTAAACCGGTAATGAAGAAGTACTCCATAGCTTTCTAAGCACCGAGAATATAAGATACTCCTTTCGACAACGGAGGCTTTCTAACATTCTTCCTTTTCTTTTTTTTTCTTTTTTACCTGTTACACCAAAATAATATCTTTCATACATTTCCAAGACAACCATAGCTGATATAAATAAAATACAAGCGAACAATAATTGTGTTATAGCTGCAGTGAACGTGTTTATTTGAGGTGCTAGTTGCCTCACCAAACGCCTTAAGCCTACGATTCATTTTGTGTGTGTGTGTGTGTGTGTGTATGTTGGGGTCCTATAACACAAGAGGAACAAGGGCTGCCACAGCTAACCACACTCCTGCCACCACGGTCACCGCACACCCATACAGCCTTTGGGAGGGCGCGGCTGTCTTGTACCATGGTGTTATTAAGTGCACTTCTGCCGACCTGGAGGGTAAAGAAGAAAAAGAGGGTTATGTTTATCGACTGTACAAAGATTATTTGGTGCTGACGAAGGACTTTCAAATAAGGTGGCACCAGGACAACCAGGTGGTTCCCCATTTCGGTTACACAGTTATCCACAAACTCCCTCTATGTGGACTGCAAGAGAAGGGTAACTTCACCCTGCAGTCCACCGGTGGGCGTGGGGGGCCAACAGCAACAAGCAAAATGGTAAATTGCGAAAGTAGAAAAATTCAATAGTAGATTGAAATTTGAGTAAATGGTAGAGAAGGAAGAGAATATTGATGTAATGGGCTTGTTAGACTAGCTTAGCATTTGACTTGCGAAAAAGGAGATATTCACATAAAACTGAAGGCAGAAGGAGGCATACAGCAATGAATTCATCTGTATATGTAAGTAATATATACGTTTAACTCCCCACCCCTCCTTCTGTCTCTCACCTGTGGTAAACTCTTTTGTACGTAGCATCGCACTTAAGAGTGGCCCAACCAGCGGCATTGAAGTGAGGTTCTCGCAGCACAAGGGTGAGCCTAGAGGTCCTTGAAAGCCTGTCGCCGCCCACTCCTGTCCACTCATCTAAGCTCACACCGACACCCGAACCTACTCCCCGTCCATGTTCACTTAATGGCACTAGCACAGAGTCATGCGATGGGATCTGATGAGCACAGGAAATATAATTAGTAAATTGAAAAAGCATATACACGGGAAGAATTTACCATAACTGTTGCCAGAAAGATCATCATCGTCATCATTATCACCCTGGTTATTTTCTCCATTTAACGATAGGTGAGACGTGGTAAATTCCATTCAAGCCTCATCAGCCTAGATAATCAATCTTTTATGATTCAGAAAGTCTCATATCATCCTTCCATCCTTTCTTTAATCTACTCCCTCTGTCCATTCCTTTCTTTTCTGCTAGGTAGACTTTCTCCATCAAAATATCATTACCCATTCTCACCATCATAGTCTACGTTTTCTGTTGCTACGTGTCTGCTTCGACACCTTCTCCTGGTAGTTATTTAGTTTACAAATACTTCTCACACTGACAAACAATGTTACCCTTCACAATCCTGTGCTATTCCCTGAATCATCAATGATCCATGGACCTTACCTCATCCATTCTACAAACTTAAACCTTTGAAACTTTAAAATTCGTTTTGTGACCACTGTTTTGTTTTTACACTACACAGTTGCAAAATACATAAACTCTGGCAGTGTTCTACTACTTCAACTACACACAAGCATAAGCTGAAAAGTCTGCATTATCACTCCGCAACCCCAGTACCTAATGTGTTTCACTTTGCTGCAGTCCCATCCATTCTTCCTGCTTTTCCACATTATTTTTTCTGTATTGCTTGCCCACCCTCTATCTTATCACACTCAATCCTCACATGTCAGCACGTAGATATGCATGAAGAATGTTTCCACCATACCCACTCGTCCATCACCTTTGTCAACCTGTACTTTACCAACGTCAATCGCCCTCCAACTCGTATGATGTGGACAGTACGTTGGCATATACTCTGAATAATTTTCTGTTTCATTTAACCATTTTCACACCCAGAACTGAGTAGTTTTTTAACCGATTTACGAATTAGCTGCTCGGTCTTCATTCATCACACCAGGAGACTGATCCATTCCCACAACACACAAAACTGCGCATCATATGGACTAACGTGTATAAACGGCCGCATTGTGTGAGGGAGAAATTCCTAACCTTAATGTCATTGATGTACCAATGCAACTCAGGCAGCGGTCGTGACCATGGTGATGTACAATTTGCTTTGAGTTCCTCGCCAGGGGACCACAGCTGCTTGCTTAGGGACAACTTAGGTGGGGACTTGGGTTCATCTGTTGAGGGAGAAGAGGAACACTGAGACTGAATCAAGGTTATTAACAAAGACACTGCCAATAATAATATCAACAAGAGGTGCCAAGGCACAGCACAACCGTCCCCGGCTGTCATTTTAGTGCTGACGTATAAACACAACACGATATCTATTCAAAGATGTCACATATCAAATTTGGAGTAAATCGCGTGAAAATTGACGATTGTATGTCCATTTGAAATTCTTGGCCCCACTCACCTGACTTTGACCCCTCTACCGTTAACAGGGGGGTGACTGCCCTGATGTAATGAGGCATGTTACAGAATCAGATTTGAAAGATACACCTTTAGGTTTTGGTTTCATGTCGATATGACGGTTTTGAAACGAGTTACAGTGAAAAAACGATTTTTTCCCTTTTTTTTTATTTTTTGGCCCTACAGCCTGGGCCTTGGCCCAATTTGGCCCAAAATTTAATATAAGATTATCAGGTCATAGCCCATCATCTCGGTAATTTTAGTAAAAATCGCACCAGTAGTTTTCGAGTAAAGTTGTTAACAGACAGACAGACAGACAGACAGAAACAAACAAACAGACAAACTGAGTGAAAACAATACCCGTCCCCAAGCCCCTCAACTTTGTTGACAAGGTAATAATGAGAAGAAGAATGAAAAGAAGAAGAAATGGTTATTAACGAAGACAAACTTAACCCGTGCCGTCCCAGCGACGTGAATTAACATCCGCACATGATGTGCACTCATGTCCCGGCGACGTGAATTAACGTCCGCACATGATGTGCACTCATGTCCCGGCGACGTGAATTAACGCGGCAACATTGCAAGTTGCATAATTTGCACAATTTTCAATTTTCACAAGTGATTTCGCGAGTGATTTTTGGCACGTATACACGGGACACCTTCCTCTATTCCTCTACAAGATGCCAAGCAGGGACAATGCCTTACACTGCATAACCTCTCCCCCCCCCTGCACGCCATTGTCTCGGCAATTCACCTGTTACCAGTGACCTGGCCAATAAAGACATTCAGGGCCAGAGTGATTCCCCAATTGATGACAATGTGGAGGACAAAGTTTACATAGCATTAGAGGAAGAAACAGTCAGAAATGATGATTAGGTAATGTGGGAAAAAAAGGTCATGAATGGTGATGAGTTAGTGAGTGAAACAATGCTTATAATGCCTATATTACCGTTTGAAAACCAATATACTCTTGTACTACATATAAATTTGTACCAAGTAAATAAATAAATACTGTTTATGAGTGGATAAAATAGTTACCCTCCCATAGAACTCATTTTCTTTGGTGCCAGCCTGTTAGAAAACCCAGTCAGGTAAGGAGGAACTCGCACCTGGATCGAGTATTTTAAACCTCAGGTGAGCGATTTCTCAATGAATTTTCGATGTTTCTCACCAAAAGCGGATGTTTGAGCCAAAAAAAAAAAAAGTTCCAAAAATGTCAGGACTGGCGCGTACCACTGCCCAGAAAACGTCGGGATGGGTCAGGTTAATATTAATCATCATCATTATCATCATCATCATCATCATCATCATCCAATGCTGTGGCCCCCCAAGAGGAGCGTAGGAGCCCAGGACTAGGCAAGTTGGTCATAACATTTAAGATGAGAGTGTGGCATTACATGAGCAATAAACCCCAACCACCCCTTGGATATAAACCTGCACATGCTCAGTCCGACTGGAGCGACTTAATTACCGACTAAACCACCAGGCACCATAATTTGGTTAGATGTTTACCACCCAGCGTAGTAAATGGTTTCCTGGAGTACAGGAAATCATTTGTCACTCATTGTAGAGTAACCTGTAGGCAGAAGGAAGAGAAAAGAATGAAGGAAGGAAAGACAGAAGAATGAGTGTAATGTCACTCGCAGGCAGAAGGAGGAGGAAAGAATGAAGGAAATAAAGAGCGAATAGGAAGAAAGGAAAAAAGAATGGAAGAGAGGAAAGGGCCGACAGCCGAGAACAGCACTACATCGAGTGAGTGGATGGCGAGTGCCCTCACCTACCACTTACTGCTACTATTACTAGTAGTAGTAGTAGTAGTAGTAGTAATAATAATAATAATAATAATAATAATAATAATAATTAATAATTATAAAAATAATGAAATGCTGATTACTTAGGCTGCGAGCTGTTGATGCAAAGCATTGCTTGGTATGCCTCTGCCAAGCTTTGTGCATGGACTTGCCATACAAATTACATGACTGCTGATCTAACCAGTTCATCCCTCCACCACCATCTTGTTTGGGGTGAGGGACTGAGTCAGATAACTCCTGGTGGAGGATTTGGGGGAGGGTGGGGGTAAATCCACTAGAGCTGGGCAGGTAGGGGAAGAGGGGCCACAAAGCTAAGAGAAGAAGAATGAAGTGATGAGTTGAGGCTTAGATGGGGAAACAAATTGCCCAACTGACAGAACAACCCTGAAAATCCCTATTGGAGATGGATAATCTGAAGCTATTTAAACCCCTGCTCACCCTTTCTCTCCCCTCCTCCCATCCGTTTCTCTTCCACTGCTACTCCTGCACCTCACTGACCCATATTCTCATTGGTTAAGGGCACTCCCTACCGTTTCCCTCTTGCCGCATTATTTAATCACACTGACACCAGTGTTTTGTAAAGGTCTAATATACTAAATAAATCAAGAGAGAGAAGGTGCTAGTGAGTCCCTAAGCCAATGAGAAACAAGCCCCCCCTTCCCCCCCACACACACAGGAGAGAAAGAGAGAGGACAGATGAAAGGTCATTGATTCCTGGGCTGCCACTCCTGGGATTCTGCATTGGCCCACATCGGTAGTGAGGGTGGAGAGGTGGATGGAGGGAGGGAGATGAGAAGAAAGGATAGTTGAAATGAGACTAAACATAAACAAAGGTAACCACACATGACATTGGCCTTTGACCCCTTGACCTTGCTGACCTAATCAGTTCATTGCCCCTTCATACTGTATCACTGAAAAACAAATAAAATGGTAGAAATCCATCTAGGGATACAGGAAATATCTCGACCAAATCCATATGACCTTGACCTCTGACCCCATGACCTTGCTGACCAAATCAGTTTATCATCCCATCCCTGCTGAGGAGGGTTACCTTGATGTGGTGGCAGGGCTTGAAGCGGGCTGGCAGTGCCACCTACTTAGGCCTGCCTATCTTCATAGGGTTCGGCATTTGTCCGACTTGTGGACCAAGCAACCACCCCTATATCGCTGGTGGAGAAGGCCTGCTGGTGATATTGCTCGTCCCTGCCCATTTTCCAACTTGGGTGGAATTTCTGTCTTCCCAACATGTTTGCTATATGTGGTGTCTCTGGGGATTGAACGATGCTGCACAATTCACCCTGCACCGAGCAACACACGTCTTTGGTCCCCTATTCTGGCTAGACTGGTGGCCTGGTTGGGCCCGGCCAGGTCATATGGCTGGTCACTTGCTGGCTATGGTCAAGTGGGCACTGGAGGACCATGTGGTTCCTATCGTCCTGGAGTCACCCTTGTCCGGGTCTCCCCCAGCGGTTCCATGCTTGTACTCTCTCACTACCTCTAGGGTCGCCAGTGGTGTTATCCCTGACATATAATCTCCCTTTGTTGGGCTTTATGGTGGGTAGAGGGATGGGGGAGTGATGTTCTTTTGTTGGTTTTCATGGCTGCTTTTAAAAATAATCCTGTGGAAAACCCTACATCTGTTCCAGGCCTCTCTGAACCACAATCACTTATTGCCACTCTGGAGCCTTACTAGGCCCCTGGGGAATATTCCCCTTTGCCCCAGCATTCAGGTGGGTCTGGGAAGCCTTCCCTTCGGGTTAGTGTGGCTCTAGGGTTGGGCCTACACGAGACAGTGCCGATGTCATATGCCAAATATAAAGTACTGAAATCCACTGTGGGTCGGTCAGTGCTGGATATTGATATATTGAAATTGCACTGTGCCAAAGTGCTGGTTTGTGGAAGAGAACCTATAATCTCTTCCCAGAAAGATGGAAACATCCTTACTGAGGTGTCTGCCCCAGAAGATATCTCCCAGTTACTAACTCTGACCTCTGATTTTGGTGCAGACATTTCATGCATTCCTCATGCCAGTTTTAAATTATGTAAGGGTGTAATTTTTTCCCATGACCTCCTTTGATACTCAGAAGCACGATTGTTGGAGGAACTGCAATCTACTGGTGAGGTGAACGCTAAGTGTTTGCAGAAGACTGAGAGTGTTCTGACCCCAAATACGACTGTTCCTGACTTTTAACTGGTTAACCCGCCCAGTCCCGTCGACGTATGGGTACGTTGCAACGATTTGCATTTGCCAGTCCCGGCGACGTACCGGTACGTCGTGCAATTGCAAGGTCCCTAATTTGCACAATTTTCAATTTTCGCGCGTGATTTTTCGTACGTATACACGGGACACCTTCCACTATTCCTCTACAAGATGCCAAGCAGGGACAATGCCTAACACTGCATGACATCCCCCCTCCCCCCCTCACACCATTGTCTCAGCAATTCACCTGTTACCAGTGTCCTGGCCAGTAAAGATATTCAGTGCCAGAGTGATTCCCCAATCGATGACAATGTGGAGGACAAAGTTTACATAGCATTAGAAGAAGAAACAGTCAGAAATAATGATCAGGTAATGTGGCAAAAAAAGGTCAGGTATGGTGATTAGTTAGTGAGTGAAACAATGCTTATAATGCTTGAAAACCAATATACTCTCATATTACATATACCAAGTAAGTAAATAAATACCGTTTATGAGTTGTGTGAAAGAGTTACCCTCCCATAGGACTCGTTTTCTTTGGTGCCAGCATGTTAGAAAACCCAGTCAGGTAAGGAGGAACTCCTACCTGGATTGAGTATTTTAAACCTCAGGTGAGCGATTTCTCTATGAATTTTCGATGTTTCTCACCAAAAGCGAAGGTTTTACCCAAAAAAAAAATTTTCAAAAATACCTCGGGATTGGGGGATGTTGGAGGTGAGGAAAACTTCGAGACGTGACGGGTTAATGCTGCCTGCTTCAGTGAAACTCACTTGGTTCTGTTTTCCTGTGAAGCCCTATGTTCCAACATCAAAGAGATGTTTTCACTGTCAGGGGTATGGTCATGTTAGCTGTTTTTGTTGCCATGCACAAACTGGTCTCCCAGGTGATTTTTGGGTTTCTCCTCCCATGCTGGTCACTGTCAGGGGCCTATGAAATGCTACCATGAGAGTGCCCATGCTGTCTCCTCCTGGCACTCTCCTCACAACAGCTTTGAGAAGATATTGTCCATTTATACCAACGAGAAGGATTCCTTTCTTGAGGCAAGGAGGAGAGCCCAGACTCCATTTTTCCAGCTCCAGAGTTACTTATGCCTCTGTCCTCTCTGGTGCTTCTATATGGTTTCCTGTGTCTCAGAATCTGCCTTGATCTGTGCCAGCTACTGCTCCCCTCTCCTGGGATTTGCGGGCTGATGTTGCTGGGGCTCCATTTACTTGTGAGGTGAGTGGCAATCCACCCTCTTCAGATAATGTTTCTGCCTCTGCTTCAGTGACGGAGGGTCAACACCCTCCTGTGGTGGTGGAAGACGTCCATGTAGATACTTCTCCTTGTTGTGACATAAAAAAATACCAACGTCCCTCCTGTGCCTAACAAACATCGCCGTGGCTCTTCAAAATGCTCAGAGACTGAGGCCTTACCACCAAAGGCTTTTGCTGTGGAGCCCGCTACTCAAGCTGTTCAGATTCTCAGGGGTTGGAGAGAGTGCAGGCTGAAGTATTCTGCTGATGGTCTGACCTCCATAAAAGAGTGGTGATGCCTGGGTCGCTGATGCACCTGCTCAGCTGAATGAGACTTTGCCCTCAGGATCCTAGTATTATGGGGTGCACTACTGCTCACACTCCTTCTCGTGGTGGAACTGCCTGCTCTGTTCCAGCGAAGGCACCTTGTGGTCCCCCTGTGAAGCCATCTCTTGCTCCACCCCAGAAGACCATTGTCTGGCCTTCTTCTTCCTCCAGGTTGGCTTCAAACAATCGGCACAGTGTGCAGCATAATGACGCCAGGCAGTCCTATTCTCAGGGCCTTTCTAGGCATCAACCTAAATCTAATTACTTGCCAGGGGCAGAGTCGTCTCGCCCACTATCTTGATTCTCCCTCCACTAAGGGTACTATCATTCAGTGGAATTGTCAGGGGTTATGTGCTAGCTGGGAGGAATTACATCAACTTATTTTCCAATATTCACCAGTATGCATGAGTATCAAAAAGACCGTGGTTGGCAAATCAGCTCCTTCTGGTCCTCCTGGTTACCATGTATTTTATTCTGATCCTCTTCCAGGCCATGGGCATCATGAGGGTACTGCTATACTCCGTTGTCGTGATGTCCCATTCACTAAGCAGTCTTAAAATTCCTATACAGAGTGTCATTCTTCAGATTTTCCTTCGCCATCAATATATGAAGTGTGGTGTTTATTTCCCTCCTAGTGCTTCTGTTCAGAGAGAAGATCTTGTTCACCATGTTCGTGACCTTCCATCCTTATTTCTCTTACTGGGTGATCTGGATGGTCGTCACCCACTGTGGGGTGACAGTATGACCAATCCTAGAGGTGCTATGCTGGCTTCTTTGGTGAAGGATGAGGAGTTGGGAGTGTTGAATTCAGGTGAGATGACGTACTTTCATAGTTAATGTAGACTGATATTTTCATGGCCACTGATTTGTCTCTGTGCTCAGCTACTGCTATTTTAGATTCTAGTTGGGGTGTGTTGCCAGATTTGCATGGAAAGGAGCACTTCCTGATTATTTTTACTTCTGCTGAGTGTGAGCCACAATGTTGTTTTCCTCGATGATGCCTGGATAGGGGGAACTTGCCACTCTTCAGGGACTTATGTTCCACTGACTGCACTGTGGATGATTTTAGTAGTACCGATGAGGCAGTGGCGTATATAACTGATGTAATGCACTCAGCAGCTCTTTTATCTTTTCCCAAGACTTCTGGCTGATTTTCTACACGTCCAGTTCCCTGGTGAACCTCTAAATGCACCCTTGCAGTGAAGGCCAAACGAATTGCCAACTCTCAGCTTTGCCACCATCGTGAGGACACTCTGTATTTGGTGGCTTTTCAGAGGGTGCATGCTCATGCACATTGTATATTGAAGGAGGCCAGACGTGCACAGCAGGAGTAAGTTTTCTCTCTTCACACGAGGACTTCTCACACCCTAGCATGGAACTGGGTCAGAAAGATTTCTGGCAAATTTCCTGTTCTTTCCCCTCCTGTTTAATCTGATGTAGGTGGGACAGTGACTGATCCCTTCATTGATGCTGAAGTGTTTGTCAAGCATTTCGCTGGTGTGTCTGAAAAGGACACTGAATTGCATGCCACCATCAGCGTTTGGAATCATATAGCCTCAGCTTCACACCTTCTGGGGGAGTCTTATAATGTCCCCTTTTCTGTTTGAGAGCTTCAGATGGCTTTGTCAGTGTCGTGATTCATCTCCAGGATTGGATAACATTCCATACACCTTTCAGCAACATATGTCTGATGAGTCCCAACCCTTTTTGTTGGCACCATATAATAGAATATTGTGTAATGTGAGTTCCGGGTCTCTCAGGGTGTTGGTGTGGTTATCCTCATCCCCAAGCTGGGAAGGGATCATCTGCAGGTAACTAATTATGGTCTCATCTCTCTAACATCTTGCATTTGCAAGGTGTTGGGGTGTTTGGTTATCCCCGTCCCCAGGCTGAGAAGGGATCATCTGCAGGTGACAAATTATCATCTCATTGTTCTAACATCGTGTATTTGCAAGATGTTGGAGAGGATGGTCAATGGTTGGCTCATGTTATATATGGAGAGGGATAATTACATGTCTCTGGCCCAGTATGGTTTTCATAAGCTGCAGCCAACCTCTGATGCCCTCCTTTCTCTGGAATCTTCTGTCTGTGAGGCATTTGTGACTAACCAGGACCAGGTCACTGTATTCTTTGATTTAGAGAATGCATATGACACTGCCTGACTTCACAGCATTTTACAGTCTCTCCATGATTTTGTTCTCCAAAGTAGGTTTCCTGTTTTTATCCAACAGTTTTTATCTAACAACTTTTTAAGGGTCCGGGTAGGGGGAGTGCTTTCTGATGCCCATACACTCAAGGATGGGGTTCCACAGGGGAGCTTCCTCATTGTTACTCTTTTTGCTGTGGCCATCAACAGTGTAATAGATGGGATCTATGATTGTGTCCGTGGGTCCCTCTATGTTGATGACCTTTCCATTTCTGTCACTGCATCTAGAATGTCTATGGCTGAAAGAACATTGCAGCTGGCTCTTAATAGGATATTTCACTGGGTTGAAACCCGTGGTTTTTACCATTCATCCACTAAGACTGTGGCTATGCATTTTTGCCATGTTCGTGGGATTCACCCAAACCATGACCTATATTTCTATGGTCATAGAATTTCTTGTGTGGAGCAGACACAGTTTCTGGGGCTTATTTTTTATAGGAGTCTGACTTGGGCTCCACACTTGCATTACATGAAAGCAGTGTGTATTAGGACAATCGGACTTTTGAGGGTTCTTGCAAGTACCTCTTGGGATGCTGACTGCCAGACTCTCCTTCTCTTGCACAGATCTCTTATTGTTTCTAAACGTGATTATGACTATGAGGTCTACTCTTCTACAACAGATGCCTGTCTTCGAATGCTAGATTCAATGCATCATGCTGGTATTTGTCTGGTGACTGGGGCATTCAAATTTCAAGTTTGATGGCAGATGCTGATACACTCCCTTTGAGTCTGCACTGCCGGTCATTGCTGGTGAGGTGTTGGTATTGTCTTCATCATCTCGCAGACTCAGTATCTTGTGAGAAGGCCTCCCAGAATTCCAGATCTTCTCTTTATGCCACTCGTCCATGCTTGTCAAAGCTCTTTGGCTACAGGGTTCAGTCTGTTGTGTGTCTGCTTTATCTGTCCCTTCCCTACCTGTTTGTCCCATACAGTCCCAAGGGTAGGCCACTGGCTTTTTCCTGTGGTGACCTTCTGTGAATCTGTTTCAGGGAAGAAGGAATCCCTTCCCCCACAGTTGTCACTCTCTCTGCTTTTAGAACATGTATCTGCCCCTGATAGCTCCGTACCTGTCTATACAGACAGACTGAAGACTGATGCTGGAGTGGGTTTTGGAGTTGTCTTCCTTTCGTTCTGTCGAGGAGGCAGTCTTGCTGGTACTGCTTCTGTTTTTTCGGCAGAACTGACTACAACTTTAGTTGCTCTGCAGATAATTTTTACTCTCCCCAACCTGCTGCTCTGGTTTTTAGTGACTCCAGAAATGGTCTTTCTGCACTGGGGTCTTTTATTTTGCTCCATCCATTGGTGTTAACTATTTTAGAGTGGCTTTACCTGCTGAATCGACATGGGCGACGAGTGAGATTTTCTTGGGTTCCAGCACATGATGGAGTGGCGAGAAATGAGTGTGATGATTTGCTGACCAAGGCAACGACGGCTGGTCCTCCTGCTACATTGGGATCCTTTTCATTTAAGCAATGGCTTCCTGCTACAGATTTCCTCCCTGTATTTCATCAATGAGGTCTGTGTATTTGGCAGAAACGTTGGGATGAGGTGGGAGCCACCAAGTTATGTAGCATTTGTCCTATGGTGAGTTCCTTCAGTTACCAGGGATAGTCTCGCCAATGGGAGATGGCCTTGTGCCATCTACATTTTGGCCACATCCAGTTTTCTCATGGTTTTTTAATGGAGGGGACCCCCCTCCTTTCTGTGAAGATTGCTTGGTCCCTTAACTGTTCGGTATGTGCTGGCTGATTGTCCCAGTCTTGGGGATTTGTGCTGTCAGTATCTCACTAGACACCAGGTGAGTGATGGATTTTTCATTCATACCTCGGTGGTTGATAGGGATGCCTGTTCTATAGGAAGGGAGACCATCTCCTTTGTACAGGTGGCCAGGCTTTCTTGTATGATCTGGTGTTTTTATTTATTTTTTTATGTTTAATGGCTTCTGTGTTTTCCTTTATATGTACATCCATTTTAGTTTATATTTGTCCTTGTTTTAGTCAGCTGTCTGGCAGTATATGACCCTGGTAGTTGCGCCACCATGTATTTTTTGTCTATCTTAAATCAACCAATCAGTCATCATCCCTTCATAAGGTATCACTGGCAGAAGTATGGTCGAAATCGATAAAGAGATTCAGGAAATATCTCGTCCTTACCCATATGGCCCTGACCTTAGACCCCTTGACCCTGTTGACTTAATCATTTTATTTTCCCTTCATACTGTATCACAGATAAAAGTTTGGTCGAAATCCTTCAGGAGGTTCAGGAGATATCTCGCCTAAACCACATGATCTTGACCTTTGACCGTTTGACCTTGCTGACCAAATCAGTTCATCTTCCCTTCATACTCTATCACTGACAAAAGTTTGGTAGAAATCCTTCTGGGGGTTCAGGAGATATCGCATCCAAAAGGATAAACTAGGTCAAATGATCATGACCTTTGAACCACTTTCCTTGTTAATCTAATCAGCTCATTGTGTTTTTGTACTCTATTACTGACGAAAGTTTGGTCGAACTCCATCAAGGGATTCTGGAGATACTGTACCGACAAGGATAAACTATGATGTTGATCTTTGACGACCTACCTGGCCTAAAAATAACATTATCTCCTCACACCCCATCACTGACCAAAGTTTAATGGAAATCCGTTGATGGGACCATGGGATATGATGCCCAGAAAAGTTTTAGAGATGCACGGATCCACGAACGTTCGCATGCATGGACGGACAGAACAGCCACTTAAGGTGGGCAGACTCATTATAATAATAATAATAATAATAATAATAATAATAATACAGTAACTACAGTTCTGAAATTAATGTTGGAATATTCAAAGAACTACACATTCCAGATGAATATACTTTTGTCATTGTATACCTAATATTAAGGGACTTTTAACATGACTCGAAATCTTTTACGGATTTTGAACTGTGACCTTGAGATCATGGTCAACATCATTCATACTATGCAAATCACGTTCATTCATGACCAACTACATTTCCACCGAATTTGGTCATAATCAGCCAAATACATTTCGATTTAGCACATTCAGGCATGAGGCGGCTATACTAATTTGCCTCAGTATCTCAAAAAATATTTGTTTGATTTCAGTATCAATACCCAGGAGCACTGGTATATGCTGACGACTACATGCTGGAACATTTTCAAAGCAATTAATTCTGTCATCTTTGCTGCACAGGAAAGAAAAAACTAAAAAACAAAACATTGCGGGCACTAGTGATGCGCTAGAGCTAGGGGGTAAAAATTGTGCCAAAAGAAGCCTGCAACTACGATACATCGATCTTAAAAATTTTAAGCTTCTGTCTCAAACGGTCTTGGAATGCCAGCCTTCTAGATCTTCCCCCCCCCCCAACATAAAATGATAAGATAAAATCTACAATATTAATAAGAAACCAACGGAATGTGCAGTTCTTAATAAGTCGAAGACCATAAAGTTGCCCAAGGGCAAGTCTGATAAAGAAAAACTTCCCACAGCCTTTGCTTACTAGAAGCCTGGAAATAAAGGTGCCCTGAAGTCAAGAACACTGATAATTTGCATGTCACCTAAGGTCACCACAGTCTGTAAGTCCACCAAGTTTGGTGGTCCTACCTTTAATCTTTCATGGAAAATTAGGTGACATCCAGAATATTCATAAATGTCCCAATTTTTTACCCCAAGTGTAGTCAAGGTCACTGATCTTGTTCATGTCACCTTAGGCCCTCACAGTCTGTATGCCCACCAAGTTTCGAGGCTCTAGCTTTAATCCTTTATGGAAAATATAGTGACATCAGGAATATCAAGAACAGTCCATAGTTATTTACCCCATGCAGTCTCAGTGAATAATCAACTGTATGGAACCACACTCCTTTCTGGCTTGTGTCTTCCATAAGGCTATTTTATCAGCAAATTTCAGCTTCCAAACTTCGGCATTTTGGGGACAGCGTGGCTGACTCACTTTTCTGTGTTCACAATAATGTCTGGAGGTGTGGTTGAAGGATCGCCACCACATTTGGCCAAAAGAAGTGGCCTACTGTCCGACTATGTTGATCAAGTTTATAGGCTCTAGGCGAAATAGCCTTTGAAATGTCTGTGTAAAAATAATTGATACTACTACTACTACTACTACTACTGCTACTACTACTACTACTATTGCTACTACTACTACTACTACTAATTATTGTTTTTATTATTATTATTATTATTATTATTATTATTATTATCATAAACAAGAAAACTTCCCACTGGGATGTGGGAAATTTTTATAGTAATAATAATAATAATAATAATAATAATAATAACTGGTACTCTGAAGTTGCTGGAGCAATATTCAAAGAACTCCATTCCAGATGAAAATACCTTTTTTTTTTTTTCATTGTTGACCAAATATTAAGGGATTTTTGGTATGGCTCAATAATTTTTACGGTTATTGTCCGTGACCATGAGATCAAGGTCAAGGACATTCATACTACGGTATGTAAACCATGTTCACTCATGACCCACTACATTTCCACCTAGTTCGACCAAGTCTTCCAAATACTTTCCGATTTGGCACTTTCAGGCATAAGGTGGCCATTTTGATTTTTCTCAATATTATCAAAAAATATTTGTTGAAACTCAATATCAGTACCCAGGTGCACTAGTATATATTGACGACTACATACAGGAACATTTGCAAAGCAATCAGTTCAGTCGTTTTTGCTGCACAACAGAGCAAAAACTGAAAAAAACTACATAGAGGGGGCTAGTGCGGTGTTAGTGCTAGGGGGAAAAAAAAGTCCTGAGCCAAAAGGAGCCTGCAGTCAAGATTCATCACTTCTAGGAATTTAAAGTCTCTATCTCGAACAGCTTTGGAACGCCAGCCTTTTACCCCTGTATATCTTCCCCCCTACCCCCCTCAAAAAAAAAAGTCTACAAAATCACTATGAACTTCACAGAGCTTCGAGTTCTTAATACTAATAATATTAATAAAACTAATAATAATAATAATAATAATAATAATAATAATAAGATGAAGAAGAAAAGACGTACGACTATATTTACATGGATCAACTGCATCAGAGCCACAGACCTTTTCACTTTTGCCTGTCTTTTATTTTTAAATTTCTCTACAAACATTTTATTCAACTTATGAAAGTTTTCTCGAATTCCTGGTGTTAAGTAAGCCAACAGCCTTCACTGAACTCTACTCTACAAGGGGTCTCCTCTGAACTGTACAAAATTGCCTGAAGGGAGGAAGGAGGAAAAAGATTCTATAACAAGATGTCACCATGATACAAGAGGGGAAGGCAGATAGGAAATTTTTTACGTTTCAGTCCGCCGCGTGAATATGACAACCAGTAATCAAATTTATACCAAGGTCATCAAATGTACAGATGCTTGCTCAGACACAGTTTTGTTGGAAGGGGAGGGTTTTGGAGGGCTCCTGTGTTGGAGGAAATGAAAGGAAAGTCTTAGATCTTAAGCTAGCTACACTGTGGTCTTTTACTCTCCCATGGTCTGAGCAACTCTATTACCAATTAAATCTACTGTCACATGATTTTGTTACTGTACCTCGTCAACGAAGTTGGAGGAGGTTACATGTGCACCCCTATTTGTATGTTAATTTGTCGACAAGATATCTAAAAAAGTTACATGTGGATTTCAATACCGTTATGTTGATATATGGGTCGTGAGCCATGGGAGAGTTGCCTAAATTTTTGTGGCAGTCTGAAGTGCGAGTCCCAGTTCAGGACTGATTCACTCCCGTCTGTCTGTTTGTTTGTCCACAAGGTATCTCAAAAAGATAGCGATGGATTTCAATGAAATTTTGTGGATATTTGGGTCATTCGCCAAGAAAGAGTTGATTAACTTTTTGTTGTGATCTGAGTTCTTCCAGGTTCAGGACTGTATTTTTGTTTGTTTGTCCACAAGATATCCCAAAGAGTTATTGATGGCTTTCTTTGAAATTTTGTGGATATGTGGGTCATGGGCCAAGGAAGAGTTGGTTTTATTTTGGTAGTGATGTGAATTATTTGGTATAGGCATTGGTGGAGATATGTACTTTCTGGGTGTGCTTAACATGCTCAGCCAAAGGGTGAGTTAGAGACGTCTGGGTACTTATCGGGATCCTCGTGGATGATAGAAATCTTGTCATCCTACTGAAGGGAAGAAGAAAATTTAGGATTAGTTCCTACTGAGTGCAGGATGGATTATTAAGGTTGATAATCAGGTGTCTTAAGTTCCAGTCTTCCTGTAGAATATGACACACATCAATCGATTATACATCCAGGTCCCCACGTGCACTGCTGGGTGAACAAGGACAGGAGTGTAAGCTAATTTCGTCGAAGAGGTTGATGGTACAAGAATCAGACTCAAGGTCTTGCAGTTGCGGTATATACTACCACTGAACCACATATATCCCAGTGAAGGGATTATAAAAAGGACCATATCTTAAGATATTTCGAAATTTATCCAAAATCTCAAAATGAAAAGACACTGGCTTTCTTCTAATAGCCTTCTTTACCCCAGGGCTTTTCAGTCCAGTAGCCCACTGGCTTGATGCGGTACTTAAAAGAAGGCTCGATGCCTCACTGACTGGTTTGGCTCGACGCAAACTGTTGACAATGGCTCTACACAACGTCCTTACTGAACTGCCTCGATGTAGTTCAGCCCCGAAGAAGCCATGACGCCCCTTCTCGCCAACAGAACTGGCTCGACTTGGTTTAGCTCAGGAGAAGCCACGACATCCCTCCTTACCTACTGGTCTGGCTTGACTCAGTTCAGCTAAGGAAAAGCCACGACGTCCCTGCTTGATACCTGAACTGGCCTGACGTGGTGTAGCTCTGGAGAAGCCATGACATTTCCCTAACTGGGACCAGCTGCTGCAAGACACCACGATCCCTGGAGTGACTCCTTTACCCGTGCTCCCCTTTCCATGCCCCCTCTCCCCACACCTGGAAAAGAGCTCCCGGCAGTACAACTGTATGACCTTGCTATTTCAACTTTCTGACCTCCCTGTGTGCCCACTTTGGGAACTATACATATTAACGTCTCCCCCAGGTCCTTAGGAAGAACTAGGTATCTGGTTCCCTACTTTCAGAACTAGAGTCGTAGTCTCTCCTTTTTGGCCTTTCGCCTTCCTGATAAACTGTTAGCAACATCCTGCAATACAGACGTAAACTCACCTCCTGGGTCTACCACTTTTGCAGGTGTGACTTTACAGTGGTCTCCCTAGTGCACTCGGAGTAGAGGTTCCTTCAGGTCCTCAGATTAAGATCCCATACTCCTATGTGTCTCAGGCCTAATGTCCCAGGGTTGTAACTAGGGTGTAGGAACAACAATAACCCTGTAGTATCACCACTCTGAGTTTGTGTGCTTACATTCTACCATTAGAGTGTATCATAAGACTTTTTTGTGTGTTCCTTCCTGTTTAGAAGAACCCAGAGAAACCTAGTTCACGCCAGCATAAGAGAAACACTAAAATAGTTCAGCAAAGATGGATGGTTAGAAGCTAGTCCCGAGGGCTGAAGAAACGGGAGCTGCAGCTCTCCATTTCATCAGCTTTCATCCACCTTGGGAGTACCGCCCCGCTCGACTGGTGCTATGGTCTACTTACTGTATGCATCTAACTATCAACCTCCGCAACAAAAAGTGGCCATTAAAAAATCTTAGCCTAACTAACATTTTATAACATGACATAATTGGTGGGTGGGGATGCCCAACATCCATTCATTCGATGTTCTGTTACCTCTGTAAAAAGTGACGAGGTAAAGAATTAGATCATTCCCTGAACATATTAACTGAGATGAGTGATAACCACAATAAAAAATATACACCTGGGGGCGGATTCTGAAAGCTCAAAAATCCTCGCAAACCCACCATCTTTGAGCGTAAGAGCAACTCTTCACTTAAGTACATATTCTGGGGCCCTAGAAAATGAGCGCAAACCCTACGTGGCGTTGTTAATTCTCCTCTTAGACTTGCGCCATGTGAAGGGCAGCCCTAAGTACATCGTAAGCCTTATAACTTTCCTATTTTTACAAATGTTGTAGCTCAAACATCCCCCAAATCCTCAGAATTAAATCAAGCATCAATTAATCCTTAAGTGCATACAACTGTTGTGATTTTTCAAAAAATAATAAGTACAAGTGGCAGAAGACCGTCGTAGACGATGCCAGAATACTGCATTGAAGCAAGTACTACTTCGACATAAGTGGTAAAACTAGCATTGTTGGCCAATATAGCCTTTACTGCAAACAAATTACAGCCTAATGATATAATGTTCACAAAAATTCGATTAAACAAGCCAGTGTAAATAAGAAACTCATCTAAAATATGATGATAGCCTACATGACACAATGTCGAAAAAATTATGAATCAGCAAACTTATTTCTTCCTCTGAGAAGTTCACTCCCTTCTATACATAATATTTTGGTGGTCTTCCACTGCTTCAATACCGTCGTGGAAATTATGACTGGTGGTGTGGAAACATCGTCTGCTACCACTATGACGTCATACTCTGGTGTACTGTGATAAGTTACTCAGGTTTAAATAGAGAAACCTTCCGTTCCTTGATTGGCCAACACTTGCGCTGGCGCAACCTGGTGTTGGTCTTAAGATTGTTGTACAACACTCTCCGGAATACCACTTATCAAAACCTCGTATGCACATCGCAAAAGTTCTTGCACATTTTCTCGTAACCCACACACCTTTCAGAATCCGCTACCTGGTTCTCTGGTAACCTGTTGAGGATCCAGTAGGATGCGACACTTAGGTAGCAAGAGGGATAGTCTGATGTCTCAAAAGATGCGAGTTCATCCCTTTGGCCATGGAACAACCTCATATGTAAAACAGGTTTTGCTGATCTCTTACAAGACACTTTGACATGTCATAAAATTATCTGTGCTAATACCATCTGACCAGACCCGAATGCGGCAGCCTGGGCACGTATTCATTGAAATGGGTGGGTATTAACAACGAAGTGCTGACATGAGAAAGTTTGTGGCATGTAGGAGGAATGGAAGGCCTATGGTCTTGGTTCGGAGTCGCAAGTGAAAATCGGATGTGGTTCATAAAGGTTGCAGTCCATGGATTCACTGTAGTACATTGTTCACGTAATACTATTAATGAGAAAGAGACTGGTTATAAAAGTTTTAAATGTTTTGACCAATAACCTAAGCCAGGATTCTATAGACCCGGTTCTTGGATGAATGTCTCTACCTACGTATCTACAGCCAGATGCCTAAATTCTGAATGACGTGGCCACAAGTAGTCTTCATGTCATCCATACTCTGCCATTTGGTTGCCCTCCCTTCGACTAGCACATCCCCTCACTCATGTTTACTGTGCTTTGCAATTTGCCTGCCCTCCATCTGTCTCACACACCGCTGTGACATATATATCTCTACCCCAACCCACCATCTCATCCTTGGTCTCTTTCTCCCCCTTCATCCCCACCTCATGCATATACACTCTTCTAATCAGCCTCCTGTCGTCCAACCCCTCCATACGGCCAAATTATCTTAGAGTACTTCCAGCACTTTTAATCACCTGCACAATCCTTCTCTTCCTCATTTGTCTGTCTTTCCATGTAACTCTGCATACTTCTTTCAGATAATTTATTTCTACTGCTCTCATTCTTGGTGTCATTTCAATAAAGTCTAAGCTTCACTTCCATATGTCAGAGTATAATTAATGGATGCATCGATATTAACGAGATATTACGATAATGAGAGCAAGCCTTTCCTGCTCCTTATATGTTAGCTGAATCAAATTTCCTCTTTCTTTTCATCATAATTATATAAGGTAGATTGTCCATGTAGCATTATACAAGCTCCTGGCAGTCCTATTGGGCCACTCAGCACTTGCCCAAATGAGAGCTGTTTCTGAACCACACTTTCTGGAAGGGCTGCAAAGCACTTGTTCCTGTAAAGATGTATGAAACTCCGCGGAAACGACCCACCGCAGTTTGCGCGTATGCATAACTGCGCGTCCACACGTGTGCTCAAACAAGTGCTGGCAACATGTAAGCAACACAGTGACGAACGCGCTGCAAACATGTTAGGAAGCACCGTCCAGATCATGTTGGCAACATCATGATGAAGTCTCAGCTGCCTCGTATGGACACACGTATCCCATCACCTCTGCTGCCAGTGTTCGAAGCTGCATTGAAACATGTTTGCATGCATCTGTCCAGTGCTGCAAACATGTACCCGAACATGTTGCCAGCTGTGTTGCCAACATATGTTCGAGTACACGTGTGGACGCGCCCTAATGTAACACTAAAGGCGACAATTACTGAGGACCAAAATATCCCAGTCAGAAAATTTCAGTCGACATGAAATTGAAACTCGTCCTTCTGGGTCCAAGTTTCGACCATCCTGCCAAGTTTCATGAAGATCTTTTTTCAGTTTCGGATGCACTACATAGACACAGACACACTCATCCCCAGGAAAATAGTATATTAGAATATATTTTATAGATGGTGCTAGCAACTTCTTTCATATGCTAGCTGACGATTTTCTACATACTTATACACACACAAATATAACAATAACACCAATACGAACATACTTCTTAACTTCACATGGCTCACTACAAAAATCCCACAGTTCACTGATGTATTAGCTTAGTCTTCCTAACTTAAGAAAGAATATTCGTACTAAAAAGATTAATGAATAATATATCTAACCATCAAGTTAGTAACCCCTGACTTAATTAAATTCGTTTAGAGGAAACAGGAGTAATGCACCAGATTAAAAAGTTCCTCAGAGAACGTATATCTTCACCAATGCCAAAAAAATGTATAATCTACTACTGTAATTCCTCTCCCCTTCCAGGCGAATACTTTAACAGGCTCATAAAGTTAATTAATTCCACGTTCTTAGTCTGTCTTCCAACAAAGTCTCAAAGAATGTGTACCTCCACCTTCGTCAATTTAATCTTATTTTAATGCCTGCATCCGGATGCTGATCCGCCTAATAGTTTCATCACCTCTTCCTTGACCTATTGCCTACCAATCCACCACATTTAATTGGAATCCCATTTTTTTATTTTTTTTTTAGATATCCTGTACACAAACAGTGACGGGTAAATACATATCCCCCGTCCAACTTAGCTGGTTGGTGTAATCAGTATAGTGAAAGAGTTACAAAGAAATATTGGTTGGGATGATGATGATAATGATGATGATGATTTCTCTTTGAACTAATCTTACCCCATCTTTAATCCTTTCAGTAAGAGGATGTTATATTTAACTTATTCATGTGATATGTCCCGGCGATTATATTTTGCTTAGGGAGGACCTTTCGGATTCTGCTGAGGTTAGATATAGCTGTCACTGACCCCATCACGACTAAAAAAAAAAAAAAGTTTCCCCTTTATTTCATTAAAAGCGCATGATGGGAACAGTACTAGAATCTCTCTATAGATCTGTCAATCAACCAGTCTACATTAAGAGTGTAGAGGCCCGAAACTAGACTACTTGGTCCTTGCACTTGAAATGAGTGACAATAAGTTTACCCTTGATCAGCATTATCTGAGCAAAAACTTATACTCAGTCCTCAGATGTAAACCCTCACAGGACTCATGCAGATGGAGCACTTAAACTGTGATCACAAACCATTCAGTTCTTTGGGACCCCCCCGGAACAAAATACCATATCATCCGTGGCCTCCATCTATTTTTTTTCTTTGGAAATGGAAGAAGCAAATAAAGTAACGTAGCTCGAATGAATATGCTGGATATAATATTTTAAGAACTCAGATGCTTAATAATATGGACGAGGAGCATGTAAGAAAACAGTGCTTAACCCATCACATCCCGAGTTATTTCACACCTCCGACACCCCCTAATCCCAAGCTATTTTGGATTTTTTTTTTTTTTGGCTAAAACCTCTGCTTTTGGTGAGAAACATCGAAAATTCATAGAGAAATCGCTCACCTGAAGTTTAAAATACTCGATACAGGTAGTAATACCTCCTTACCTTACTGGGTTTTCTATCAGGCTGGCTCCAAAGAAAACGAGTTCTGTGGAAGGGTAACTATTCCACACCACTCATAAACGGTATTTATTTATTTTGTACGAATTTATATGTACAGTAGTACGTGAGTATATTGGTTTTCAAGCAGTAATATAGGCATTATAAGTATTGTTTCACTCACTAACTCATCAACATACCTGACCTTTTTTGGCGATATTACCTGATCACCATTTCTGACTGTTTCTTCCTCTAATGCTATGTAAACTTTGTCCTCCACATTCTCATTGATTGGGGAATCACTCTGGCCCTGAATGTCTTTATTGGTGAGGTCACTGGTAACAGGTGAATTGCCAAGACAATGGCGTGCGGGGGGAGGGAGGTTATGTGGTGTAAGGCATTGTCCCTGCCTAGCATCTTGCAGAGGAATACAGGAAGGTGTCCCGTGTATATGTACAAAAAATCATGCGCAAAAATTGAAAATTTTGGAAATTATGAACCTTGCAATTGCGCGACGTACCAGTATGTTGATGGGCCTAGCTGTGACAAAATGTTGCTATGTACCCATACGTCAATGGGATGCCTCAGGTTAAAAACTTAGTTGAAAACTCACTGGTTTGACTGTAATTTCTGTTTTGTTCCCAAGTGAGGTATCAATGGCTAAACCACACCAAGGATACAGGAGAGGTCATCTTCCACATGAAACTGATTAAAGTGATACCATTTCATTAAAATAACATGGAAGCATACCTTTGTCGAGACCAGTAGACTATCAAGGTAGAAACTTCCAAACAGGCAATTTCATGACAACAGGGTAACGTCCCATTTCCATCCAGATTTCTGTCAAGCTCCCATCCCCAATTGTGTCTTTGGCAGATCAATGATGTCAAAGCTCCAGAAGCTCATCTTGCATTATTTCTTGGTCTTTTCTGCATGAGGTTGACAGAATAAAGATTCCTCACAAATTTTGCCTCACAAAAAACTGAAAATGAAATAATATTTCGATTGTCTATATATAACTGAGAATACCCCATCACCTCTGGGAAAGACAATGGCTCCCCAAGGGCCAATGACCTCAGTATAGGAACCAGTCTGTTAGGGCACAAAGCGTCTGTTTCGTTATTTTTAATTTATCTATGCTATTGCCAATATATACTAAAAGGATTTCTGGGCAACAAGAAAGCTGTTGGGTTGTCATTCAGGGTAGAGCCATCTGCGTGCAAGTAGCGGTCTTCTTGGATTACCATCTACTCTAAAGGTTGTTATGGGGGTATATATTACGGTGCACTCTTAGCCCTTAATTAATCACCAAAAGGAATAAGGTAAAGCTTACAAGAAAACTAACATAACTTTACTGTACACTATAACATACACAACCAAAGAAGAAACCAAGGTTCGTTTTACAAAAGATGATTCATATGGACCTCAGAACACAAATATAAACTAGTTATTTCTTACCTAACTAAAACACACTCAGTGGAGGCTAAGTACTCACAAAGCTCGAGGAAATGTGGAGACTTCAGTGAAATAATCCAGATATAAATCACACACTAGTGTAAATGGAGGAGTGAACCAAAACTGGGAAATGGTGCACAAACAGTGTGTTCTGTAATCAAAGTCATGTACTGAGTAGTGTTGGGGAAAAGTGCAACACAATGTGACAAAAGTGCAATGTGACAGTAAATGAGACAAAATGTGTACAGCGATGTGTGTACAAAATGAGACAAAAATGTCTCATCACATTTTCCTCGACCTTAAAAATCAGACTTACTCCGCCTCTCTCAGCTAATTAACCACTAGACTGTCTTAACCCGCGGCGTCCCGTCGACTTTCTTTAACATCCACACGTTTTGTCACTGCCAATCCCGTCGACGTACATAAACGCAAAAAAAATGCAAGGTCCCTAATTTGCACAATTTTCAATTTTCGCAAGTCATTTTTGGTACGTATACACGTGGCACCTTCCTCAACAAGATGCCAGGCAGGGACAATGCCTTACCCAGCATGACCTCCTTCCCCCCCCTGCATGCCATTGTCTCAGCAATTCACCTGTTATCAGTGACCTGGCCAGTATAGCCATGTCATGCCACGGTATGAAATTCAGGGCCAGAGTGATTCCCCAATCAATGACAATGTGGAGGACAAACTTTACATGGCATTAGAGGAAGAAACAGTTAGAAATGATGATCAGGTAATGTGGCAAAAAAAGGTCAGGTATTAGTGAGTGAAACAATGCTTATAATGCCTATATTACTGCTTGAAAACCAATATACTCTTGTACTACATATAAATTCGCACCAAGTAAATAAATAAATACCGTTTATGAGTGGTGTGAAATACTTATCCTCCCATAGAACTCGTTTTCTTTGGTGCCAGCCTGATAGAAAACCCAGTAAGGTAAGGAGGTACTCCTACCTGTAATGAGTATTTTAAACCTCAGGTGAGTGATTTCTCTATGAATTTTCGATGTTTCTCACCAAAAGCTAAGGTTTGACCCAAAAAAAAAAAATTCCTAAAATGGTTGGGATTGAGGGGAGTCAGTGGTGGAAAAGTGGTCGGGATGGGGCGGGTTAAAAATAATCTTCATCCATACAGAAACAATAGAGGCATATGCTAGCAATGAGGGCCTCATACACTCCACAAAGAACCAATTGCGTGCCATGAAGAATGTGATGAAAGCGCAATTTAGGCTTCTAACTGGTAAACATCCCTACTTTACTCTTCCCACATTATGTCACACCCAGTATTTCAAGGACAAGAGGAATTCCTACGCAGTTTGTGAGAAAAACAACTGGTGTGTTATCAGTCCAGTTGACCACTAAGTAAACACAGCTGGGGATGAAGGTCACCCCTTACAGCCTGCAAAACTGATAAGAAAAGATTTACTGTTCTTGATGACCCACCTGTCTCCTTATGTTATCACACATTTCTATTTCACCCATTTGCTACTATGGTTAACTATGCCAGTAACACCTCCCTTCCTGAGAGAAGAAATTTCCCAAGGGGAAACTTCTGGGTACTGTACAATCTAAGTTCTGGACAGATAATCTGCAAAAACATTACTAACACCTTTTACATGTCTTACATCAAAGGCCCAGTGGGTCAATCTAAGATTTTTGTCCTTGAATCAGGACAAAAATTTCAAAGGGTGGTGATCAGTGTACACTACAACATTACCTGACCCTGGACCAACATACACAGAGAAGTGTTGAAGGGCAAGTATGAGTGCTAGGAGTTCTTTTTCACTAGTTGAATGATTTCTCTGGATCTTATCGAACTTTTTGCTAAAATAGCACACAGGCATCACAAAGCCTTGATCATTATCTTGAAGCAAAACTGTGCAAGCCCCTAGGCCATTGGCATCACCAGCTAATTTAACCCATACAATCCCGCTGTTGGCAGGGTGCCGACAGTACAAAACGTCTCGATTAATCTCAGCGAGGTGATGGCGCCGAAAGAAAAATTCGGGCACTGTAGCAAGTCTCAAACTGCTTTAATCTAGCTTATTTTTTGCTAAGGAGTAACTTAATGTGTTGGCAACACTGTGTCCAAGCAGTTGTAGTACTGAGTTTGGTTCTGCGTGGGTGGGTAACATCAGTGTGCCACTGTCTTTTAGAGAGTCAGGATGTCGCAAAAATCACGCCATTTTTCCACCTCATTGGGCTGGAGGAGGCTGTTGAAATTGTTACATGGACCCTTCTGTCTCTTCATTTAGTGATTCTTCGGAAGAGAAAGGCCTGGATGACTAGTCTGGGGAGGAATATGAACCAGTGGAGGACACTGAGAAAGGGGAGTCCCCCTTTCTCCTCCCCAGTTCTCTCTCATCCTGCCCAGCTGGGTGGGAAAACATTGCTCACGGCTTGGGAAACTGGGCTAGAAACACGATGGATGGCCATCCTGGTCTTATTTCTCCAATAAGGAGTACTTTTTTTTGCTTTTCCTTGATTTATATGTCCTTTTGGATTGTTTTATGCAATGAAAATTTTTTCCGTTGTTGGTTCGGGATTGGGTAGGTATAAAATTGCAAAAGTGCCTGGCATGGTACGGGTTAAAGGGTTTATCAAAATTGGTAGCTTGAAGCACTGGGTGACTTGACAGGGTGGCTTTAACTTTAGCATAGGCTTTCTCACATTCTGGCTTCCACTCATATTTGACTCCTTTTCTTTACAAATCAGTGAGGGGAGCCACAAGATCAGTGAAGTTCAGGACAAAATGTCTGTAGTATCCTACCATACCCAAGAATCGTTGCAACTCTCTCTTATTTTGGGTTGGGGGGAATTACAATGGCCTGAACTTTAACATCAAGTGGACTCACTTGGCCTAAACCGACCACATAAGCTAGGTACTGCACTTGAGCCTGCACAAATTCACATTTAGTTAAATTAAGCACTAAATTAGCAGAGGACAGTCTCTGCAGCAAGGCATCTAGTTGGCTCAAGTATTGTTCCCAGGTGTCACTAAAAATAACATCATCAATATAAGTAACAAAACCATCCAAGTCCTTGGTGAGATCATTCATCAGCCTTTGGAAGGTGGCAGAAGCATTCTTCATACCATACGGCATGACCTTACATTAATAAGTCCTGCCACCGACCACAAAACAGGAATTTTCTTCGGCCCTTTCTGTGAGTTGGGCTTGCCAATATCCCTTCATCAAATCTAATTTTGTGATACACTTAGCACTGCCTATTGCGTCCACACAATCATCTGCTCTAGGAAGTGGGTAAGTATCAGTCTTGGTAAGGGAGTTGATTTTACGATAATCAATACAAAAGTGATGTGACCCATCGGGTTTTGGAACCACTATGACCGGGGAGCACAACTCACTTTGACAGGACTCGATTAACCCCTGCTGCAACATGTAGTTCAGTTTCTCTTGAATGATGGTCTGCTTCTGAGGATTAGCCTGGTAGGGGGACTGCTTTACAGGGCTGGCACCTCCAACGTCCACGTCATGCTGTGCCACTTCCGTCCGTCCTGGGGTGTCCCAGAAGACATCAGAGGACTTCCTGCGAAGTGCAACAAGCTCGGTACACCGCTCTGCAGTCAAGTGGGAGAGTTTATCAGTCAGTGTACTCCAAGCTTCCTGGTTTCTCTCCAACTGGTCGTCTGGTCCAAAGTCAAAGGGCAGCCCTCATCCTCCGCCAACTAGACAGCCGACACCACGCATGCAGCACTAGGGGGGTCTGCAAACTCGATAGCCAACACCATGCATGCAGCACTTGGGGGGTTCACGTCTCACCTGTGGTACTCCCTCAGCATATGTACATGGCACAAAATTCATTCCTCCCTCCGGTCTGGGGTTAAAATGACATAATTTACTTCACCTACCCTCTTTTCCACTATATAAGGGCCTGCAAAACTTGCCTGCAGAGACTGACCATGAATGGGAAGCAAGACAAGAACTTGATTGCCTGGGTGAAAAACTCTGTGCCTAACTTTCTTAGAGTGGTTATACCACCTCTTCATCTCCTGAGAGGACTCCAAGTGTGCCCTGGCTACTGCCATACTATAGGCCGGTCTTTCTTTAAATTTTGACACATAGTCCAGGAAGTTAATTTGGTCATCATCCTTGACCCATTGTTCTTTGAGGAGTTTAAGAGGACCTCTTACTTCATGGCCAAAGATTAACTGAAATGGAGAGTAGCCCAAGGACTCTCTCGGTGCCTCTCTGGTTGCCAAAACTAGGGAAGGCAAACACTTGTCCCATTCCTTTTCATCAACACATAGTTTTCTGAACATACTCTTCAAAGTTTGGTGATACCTCTCTAATGCACCTTGACTCTGTGGATGATATGCTGAGGAAGTGATCTGGGAGGTTCCTAACTCCTTAAGGTTTGGAATTAAAATTACTGCCTTGATGCAACTGAACTTCCCTAGGAAGACCATAACGGGTAAAGAAGGTGAGCATCTCCTTTACAACCAATTTAGCTGAAATATTTCTCAAGGGAATGGCCTCGGGATATCTAGTGGCCATGTCTAACTTTGTGAGGATGTACTGGTGGCCTGAGGAGGTTTTAGGCAAAGGGCCAACAATGTCCACAAGGACTCTAGTGAATGGGGCCTCAAACACAGGTAGAGGAATCAAAGGAGCCGCAGGGATGGGCTTATTCCTCTTACTGACTAGCTGACAGATGTGACATGACCTACAGAAGCGGGAGACATATTGACGGATTCCAGGCCAGTAAAAATGCTGCCAGATGCAGGAGAGAGTCTTCCTCACACCTAAGTGACCTGCTAAAGAAGAGTCATGAGCAATGGACATAAGTTTTTGCCCATAGGGTCTTGGAACCACCACCTGATGTACAGTATCCCACTCGTTATCATGAGCAACACTAGGAGGTCTCCATCTTCTCATTAACACGTTATTAGGCCTTAAATAATAACACTCTATCAGTTCAGACTCACATTCACCTTCCCTAACTGCTGAGTCAATTAAAGTGGCAATCTCTGGATCAGATCTTTGCATATCAGGTAACTTTGCACTTACATCAGTCTGGGGAGAATCGTCAACCTCTGAGTCATTTAACTGGGCAAAAAAGGTATCACCAAGCCCAATATCACCACCTGCATTGCCAGTGCCATTACTGTCAACATTCTCATGGCTGGCTTTTGCTGTCATAGCTCTAGTTACAGGACATGCGGGAAACAATTTAGCATCCAACTCTTTAGTCCTATCCTCACTCAGGGGAGTTTTTGACACACAGGGAACAGCACTCACCTGTCCTCCTGCCAAGTCATTACCCAAAAGGAAAGTGACCCCTTGTACAGGAAGCTGGTCAGCAACACCCACGCACACTGAACCAGTAACTAACTCTGACTGGAGCTTCACCCCAACTAGGGGAACAGATACAAACTCAGCTATACCCTGTAGCAAGACACATTCATTAGGGTCAGCTACATCAACAATCCCCTTCAACATTAGTGACTGTGAAGCTCCTGTGTCTCTCAGTATAGTGACTTCCTTACCACATTTTCCATCAACTGAAACTAACCCCTTAGATATGAAGTTAGCAAATAAATGATCTGGGGAGGAGGCACTTTGTGTACTGCTTGGGGGAGGACACTGATGGAGTCTTACTACCACTCTTACCTGAACCTGACGGCTGCACTGCTCCAGTCTTACTAGCGTCTAATAATGGCTCTACAGGAGTATGTCTATCAGTCACTAACAGCTCCACTCTGGCCTTATCAAGAATATGCATCTGCTGGGGTTGTGTCCGACTACTGCTAACAATATCTGTGGGTGGCTGCTCTCTGTTGGTGTCAAAAGATCCCCAAGAGTTTACCAAAGTAATAGGTTTTACAGAGGAATTTTTCCCTCTGTGGCGGGGGGGACACAATCTGGCCGCACTATGGGGTGGTACTACTATCCTGCGGCCAGATTGTGTTAGGAAGAATACTGCCACCGTATTCCCTGCATGTCGTAAAAGGCGACTAAAAGGGGTGGGGTGAGGGGACTAGGGACCCCCTCCTCTGTTTTTTAGTTCTTAAAAAGAGACAGGCCAGAGAAAGGGATGGGGGATGGAGTTATCCCCGTACCCTGAAGATTGGGTCTATGAATGTGCGTGGATGTAGTACGATTGAGGCTAAAAGGGAGGAGATTGGGAAAATGTTTGTGAGAAGAAAGTTGGATGTGTTAGCTTTGAGTGAAACGAAGATGAAAGGGAAGGGTGAGTCTATGTTTGGAAGTGTGAATGGAAGATTGTCAGGTGTTGATAGAGGAAGGACAAGAGAAGGTGTGGCCTTATTAGTGAGTCCGGAAGTACAGCAGTGTGTGACTGAATGGAAGGAGGTGTCATCGAGACTGATGTGGGTGAAAGCGAAATATGAACGTGAGTTGTGGGTGTTTGTGAGTGCAAATGGGCCTGGTAGTGAAAGGGATGAAGAAGAGAGGGAGTCTTTCTGGAATGATGTTGATGAGTGTCTGCAGAGTTTTGGAGCGAATGTGAATGTGGTAATGATGGGAGATCTGAATGCTAGAGGGGGAAATGTAGCAGTTGAAGGTGTAGTTGGTATGCATGGTGTGCCTGGAAGAAATGAAAATGGGGAACGAATGATAGGGATGTGTGTTGAGCGAGAGATGGTGATTGGAAATACGCTGTTTGAGAAGAAAGATATTTATAAGTATACATGGGTGAGACAGGAGGGTGGAGGGGTTGTTGACAGAGCTTTGATGGACTATGTGGTTGTGTCTAGGAATGTAATAGGAAGATTGTTGGATGTGAGAGTTCTAAGAGGGGAGGGTGGAGGTATGTCTGACCACTACCTGGTGGAGGGAAAGTTAAGAGTAGGTAAGAGATGGGTGAGAGCCAGGAGGGTTAGGTGTGGCAGGGAGGTTTTGAAAGTGAGTGAATTGGATAAAAGAGAGAAAAAGATAGAGTATCAGGAGAAATTGAAAGATGAGTGGAACGCAGCAAAAGATCAGGAAAATGGCAGTGTGGAGGAGGAATGGCAGTTGTTTAAGAGTGCTGTGGTGGGGCATGCAGAAGAGGTGTGTGGTGTGAGACGTGTGGGTGGTGGTGTAAGAAAAGGAAGTGAATAGGGGTGTGAGGAAGTAAGTATGGCTGTGGCTGAGAAGAGATGTGCATATGAAGTGTGGCTGCAGAGGAAGGATGAGATGTCATATGAAAGGTATAAGGAAAAGAGGAATAGGGCGAGAAGGGCTGTGCGTGATGCTAAAGTGGCAGCAGATGAGAGGTGGGGTTGGCAATTGACTGAGAATTTTCAACAGAATAAGAAAATGTTTTGGAAGGAGGTGAAAAGGGTGCAAAACGGAGAGTCTAGGAAGGAAGAACGAGTAAAAGCAGTGGATGGACGGATGATAATTGAGATGGATGCAGTAAGGAAGAGATGGGCAGAGTATTTTGAAAGATGGTTTAAATGTAGAGGAGGAAAGGGTGGCTGAGATTGTGGCGGATGGAAGGGTGCAAGGAATAAATGTGTTGGGAGAGTTGAATGATTCTTTGATCACGAAGGAGTGGCAGTAAAGGAGATGAAAACAGGGAAAGCTGCAGGTATGGATGGGTCTCCTGTGAAATGCCTGAAGGGTGGTGGAGTGACTATTGTTGACTGGTTAGTAAGATTGTTGAATGTGTGCTTTGTGAAAGGTATGGTGCCAATTGACTGGGCAAGTGCTTGTGTGGTCCCATTGTATAAAGTCAGGGGTGATAAGTATGAATGTACTAGCTTTAGGGATATAAGTCTGTTGAGTGTTGTAGGTAAGGTTTATGGTAGAGTGTTAATTATGAGAGTTAGAGAGGGTACAGAGTGAGTGATTGGTGATGAGCAGTGTGGCTTTAGGAAAGGGAGGGGATGCGTGGATCAGGTGTTTGCTGTGAGACTAGTGTGTGAAAAGTATTTAGCAAAAGGCAAGGATGTGTTTTTGGCGTTCATGGATTTAGAGAAAGCGTATGATAGAATTGATAGGGAGGCTTTGTGGATTGTTTTAAGATTGTATGGACTTGATGATAGGTTACTAAAAGGGGTGAAAAGTTTTTATGTAAATAGTAGAGCGTGCGTAAGAGTGGGAAATGCTGTGAATGATTGGTTTCCCGTGAGAGAGGGGCTGCGACTGGGATGTGTGATGTCACCTTGGTTGTTTAATATTTACATGGACAGTGTTGTAAGGGAGGTGAATGCAAGAGTTTTAGGTGGAGGTCTGAGTCTGGTGAATGTTGATGGTGGAGAGTGGAATCTGAAGCAGCTGCTGTTTGCAGATGGTACTGCACTGGTGGCTGATTCAGAGGAGAGATTGAGACAGTTGGTAGAGGAGTCTGGAAGGGTGTGTGAAAGGAGGAAATTAAAAGTAAATGAGAATAAGAGTAAAGTGATGAAGTGTACAAGGTTGGTAGATGGTAGGGGGATGAATATAGCTTTGAATGGCGAGTTGCTTGAGGAGGTAGAGTGTTTTAAATATCTAGGGTCACATGTTGCTGTAGATGGAAGAATAGATGCAGAAGTGAAGTTTAGAGTAAATGAAGTAGGAAAGGTGCTGGGAGGAATGAAAAAAGTGTTTAGATGTCGTTCGCTTAGAATGGATGTAAAGAGAAGGTTGTATGAGGGTGTTGTGGTACCGACTGCATTATATGGGGCTGAAACATGGAATATGGGTGTAGCAGAGAGGAAAAGTTTGAATGTAATGGAGATGAGGTGTCTGAGGAGTATGTGTGGAGTGACGCGTATGGATCGAGTGCGAAATGATGAAGTGCGAAGGAGAACTGGAGTTGTTCGGGAGGTGACTGGTAGAGCTGAGCAGAGGGTGTTGCGATGGTTTGGGCATATGGAGAGAATGGATAATGAGCGATTGGTGAAAAAGATAACTAGATCTGATGTGAGAGGTGTAAGGCTGAGAGGAAGATCACGAATAGGATGGATGGACAGTGTGAAGAGAGTGCTGGATATGAGAGGGATGTCTGTTGAGCAAGGAAGAGTGGTTGTGCATGACAGAAATAAATGGAGAGAAATTGTGAATGAATAAGTGATGACGCAGCCCTGAGGGGATATTCTCCCGCATTTGATCTGATCAGCTAGCCAGGTCAGGTGCGGGTAAGGGGATGGGTCTGTTATGATGTGGCAGGGGTAAACCAGCTCTGCTGTTGGGCCCTGCTGCGGATGTCACTGATTGCATTGCGCAGTTGACCCTTGTGCGGTGTGGTGCGGTGAGGACCTGTCCGTTCTCCCCTTTGGGGCTAAGATGCGAATGAATGTGTTTGAATGGATGAGTAAATGGGGAGTGTGTCGTCCTGTCTCAGCTACCTCCCTTTCCTTGAGGGAAGCAGCCTAGGTATATAGATAGATAGATTGTTCGAGCACCAATCCTCCAAGTGTCCTGTTTTCTGGGAATACTGGCAAAACATGACACTTTTTCTTGATCATCTGGCAACACTGTCCTCATTTACTTTCGTAGAACTAACATGCTCTGGGGTTGCAGTGTTCCCACTAGTGTCACTTGACATTAACTTGCCATTACCAGAAGAAGGGTTCACAAAAACTGGCTGGTTCACTCTCCTACCCTTAACAAATAACTGAGGCTTACTTTCATGCTTATGAATTATACTATAGTTATCTGCTACAACAGCAGCCTCAGCTAGGGTATCTAAATCTTTTTCCACTAGGCATATAGCCACATCCCTATCCATCTTACCAATGAAGTTCTCCAAAATCATTAATTCTTTAATTTTACAGAAATCATCAACTTTCTTAGACTGCAACCACTGATCAAATAAGTCTGTGAGTACTCTCGCATATTCCACATTAGTCTGATCTTTCTGTTTAAAGGTGGATCTAAATTTAAGCCTATATACCTCTGGCACGAGTTCATATGCGTTGAGAATGACATCTTTTAAACAATCATAGTTAGCACTTTGATCAACAGATAAAGAAATATAAGTCTCTTGAGTCTTTCCTTTCAAAACACTCTGCAGCAGTACCGTCCAAGAGTCTTTTGGCCACGAGAGACGACCTGCCACCTTTTCAAACATATGGAAATAGTGACATCTTGCTCATTAAAGGGAGGTGCTAGCTTAATGTTCCTAGTAACATCAAAAGATTCCCTGGCAGATGAACTACTAGCTCTAGGTAAACTATCAGGGTGCTTCAGTCTGAATTCGTGATCCATTTCCATTTGTCTCATTTGCGCCTGTAATTCTATTTCCCTCATTTTGGCTTGCACTTCAAGTTCCTTCAGCTAAATTCTGGCTAACTCAAGTTGCACATTGTAACCAGTATCATGAGCAGGAAAATCACTAGGGCCAGGTAACTCCGATGCCAAACGCTCAGGGTCAACACCTTGTGCAGTATTAAATGGCTCAGAACTAGCTATAGAGGACTCACTTTGCTCAAACATGGAGTCCAGTATTAAATCAAGTAAGTTAGATATAGTGACTGAGGCAGGAAATCTCAACTGTAAGGCCTGGGCAAGCAATATGAGCTCGTGTTTTCTTAGTGATTTCACTCTGTTTGGGGATGGCTTAGAATCCAAAAATGCTTTCACAACACTGTCACTCATTAGGGACATGATTACTGATTATAGTTAAGTAGGTAAGAGTACGCACTGTGAATGTGGCCAAGGTTGCCAATATTATGTCACAGAGCTATCCTGGCGAGGTTGCCAAATTGTTATGGGGATGTATATTACCGTGCACCAATCACCAAAAGCGATAAAGTAAAGCTTACAAAAAAACTAACTTAACTTTACTGTACACTATAACATACACAACCAAAGATGAAATCAAGGTTCGTTTACAAAGGAGGATTCATATAGGCCTCAGAATACAAACTAGTTATTTCTTATCTAACCAGAACACACTCAGTGGAGGCTAAGTACTCACAAAGCTCAAGGAAATGTGGAGACTTCAGCAAACTAATCCATATAAAAATCACACACAAGTGTAAATGGAGGAGTGAACCAAAACTGGGAAATGGTGCACAAACAGTGTGTTTTGTAATCAAAGTCACGTATTGGGTAGTGTTGGGGAAAAGTGCAATACAATGTGACAAAAGTGTAACATGACAGTAAATGAGACAAAATGTGTACAGAAATGTGTGTACAAAAAATGAGACAAAATGTGTATAGGGATGTGTGTACAAAATGAAACAAAAATGTGTCTCTTCACATTTTCCCCGACCTTATAAAGCAGACTTACTCCACCTCTCTCTGCTAATTAACCACTAGGCTGTCTTAAAAATAATCTCCGTCCATACAGAAACAATAGAGGCACATGCTACCAATGAGGGCCTCATACACTCCACACAGAACCATTTGCGTGCCATCAAGAACGTGACGAAAGGGCCATTTAGGCTTCTAATTGGGAAACATCCCTACTTTGCTCCTTCCACATTATGTCACACCCAGTATTTCAAGGACAAGAGGAATTCCTATGCAGTTTGTGAGAAAAACATCTGGTGTGTCATCAGTCCAGTTGACCACTAAGTAAACACAGCTGGGGACGAGGGTCACCCCTTACAGCCCGCAAAACTGATAAGAAAAGATTTACTGTTCTTGATGACCCGCCTGTCTCCTTACGTTATCACACATTTCTATTTCACCCATTCGCTACTGGGGTTAACTACGCCAGTAATAAGGTTCATCCGCACTTTCTACTGTGCTTACGGGTAGTGTGCCACCGAAAGTGAGTAGGCACTTTCTCGGCGAATCAGAGACCGGGACATTATAAAAACTTAAATCCATGAAGGTCTTCATGTAGAGTACAGTACATTGTATGAAGCCTCGCAGAAGATTACAAACTTCATACCTTAATGATTGAAATAGAAAACATTAGTGAGATCCACAAAAAGAAGAAAATTTAATTCAGCTTCAAGACAGCAACCACCTGTTTTGCTATAGATGAAGGCAAAATGAAAGAGTTAGTAGTGTAGGATTTCTAATTAACAGAAATCTTGTGGCTAACATTTTAAAAATCAGCAGTGTAATTGACAGAGTAGCATGGAATTAGCCAAGGCAAAAGATACCGTACACCCTGAAAGTAATATAACTATATGCACCAACCTCTCAGAGCACAGATGAAGAAATACTGTAGAAACATTCTATGGCAATACCTCCCAGATTATGGAAGAAGAAAAGACCACATATCCTATACTCATTGGAGACTTTAGTGCAAAAGTTGGCACATCGGAAAATGGAGAAGCATGTATGGGAGAATTCGGAATAGGAGAAGGAATGACAGAGGTGAAACAGTGGTAGATTTTGCTGAAAAATATAACATGAGAGTAAAGAACACTTTCTTTCACAAAAGGACAAGAAGAAAATGGACCCAGAGAAGTCCAAATGGGAAACAAAGAATGAAATCAACTCCAAACAAGCAGATACATATAACATGATCAAAATTGTCGCAGTTATCAACAATGTAAATAAAATGAAATGACAGTAGAATGGTGAGTTGCAGGGCCGGTTTCAGAGGGGAGCACGGGGGGGCAATGCCCCACCAAATTTTTTTATTGTCCCCCCAAATGCAAATTATCAGTATATGATATGCCCGCTAGCTACGCCTTGTGCCCCATCAGTATGTGTAGCTGCCCCTCCAAGTGGAGCAGTCTAGAACCGGCACTGTTGGGTTGCACAACCAGACTCAATTTCACAAGTGAAAGATGCTGTTGAAAGATAATACGATGCTTAATAAAAGCAAGCAAAAACAAAGTAGCCTTTCAGTTAGAAATAACGAATATATTTCAGGCTCTTAAGTGATGCTGAGTCTGACAATGATGAGAGAAATGATAAAATAACAAAAGTGCTGAGGGAATCGGCGGAGTTAGTAGGGAAACATAATACAACCAAAGCCAACAAGTATTAAAAATGACCCTCGAGCCAATGATAAGAAGAAAGGGGATGAAAGTGAAAACAAAGAATCATGAAACAGGAAGAGCCGAATTAATTAAGATTATCAACAAGAGACAGGGATAAGAAGAAAAAGAGAAACATGGCTCATATCAAAGAAACCATCAAAAAAGGAAGAAAGTCCAAAACTGGTCTGAAGCAAAATGGCACTAGGAAAGCAACAAATTATATCGCTGAAAGACAAGAACAGTGAAGTCATCTAATGCAGAGATAAGATGGTGAAGAGAGTTGAAGAATTTTGCAAGGAGCTGTATGCAGCAGAAGCCATAGTACTGATAGCTAACTTTTCAGTCGGTACAAGTGAAATACCAGAGGTAACATCAGTTGAAGTAAATATTTCTTTTAAATATATGAAAGGAGTGAAGGCCCAAGAAAAAGATGGAATAGTAGCAGATTTACTGATGGATGCAGAAGTACAAAACAGGCTTGTCCACTTTTTTACTCAATATGTAAAGAAGAAAATTCCCAAAACATGGTGTAATGCAATAATTATTTCACTTTACAAGAAAGGTGACTCAAAAGATCTTGGTAACTATCAACGATTTAGCTTAGTAGTTATTTAAAAACTCTTCGCTGAAGTCCTTACAAACAGAATAACAACAAATTTTAACCTGCCGCATCTCAACCGATTTTTCACGACTGCCCCCGCCACAATCCCGACCAATTTTGGATTTTTTTTTTCTTGGGTCATACCTCTCATTTTTTGTGAGAAACAATGGCAGTTCAGATAAAAAGTGCTCACCTGAGATTAGGACTGTCCTAAACAGGTGACCCTTTAAACACCTGATACCATGTTCTCTGGAGCTGCACTGTGGGTGTCGCGTTTTCTATGGTATTGGTAACTATTGCAAACCACTCAGAATTGGTAAATATTTCTTCATTTGGTATATACATGTAGTACAAGAATATATTGGTTTTCAAACAATAATATACGCGATATAAGTGTTGTTTCACTCACCGAACACATCAACATACTGCACCTTCCTTGGCGACGTTACCTCCTCATCACTTCTGCTTGTTTCTTCCTCTGGCGCCATGTAATCTTTGTCCTCCACATCGTCATCGATTGGGGAATCACTCTTGCCTTGAATTTCGAACTGTGGTGGGACATGTCTTTACTGGCCAGGTCACTGGTAACAGGTGAGATGCCGAGACAATGGTGTGTTGGGGGAGGGGAGGTCACACGGGGTAAGGCAGTGTCACCACCTGGCAGCGGGTAGAGAAAGGTGTCCTGTGTATACATACCAAAAATCACACGCGAAATGTGAAAAATGTGCTAATGACGGACCTCGCCATTGCAAAATGTATGGATTCGTTATTAGGATGCAACGTATGCATGCGTTACCGGGACGCAGTGGGTTAAAGAAAACCAACCTCGTCGACAGGCAGGATTCCGAAGCAGGTATTCGACTACTGATAATTTACACATATTAAATTAGCCAATTGAGAAAGCTGCAAAATATAATAAACCACTGTTCTTAGGTTTTGTTTATTATGAAAAGGCTTTCGACTCAGTGAAGCACATAGCAATTATAAATTCATTGAGGGAACAAGGAGCAACTGAAAATATCGTAAAGCTGCTAAAAAAAAGGATATATGATATATATATATATATATATATATATATATATATATATATATATATATATATATATATATATATATATATATATTTATATTTATATAATTATCAAGAGGAAACTGTTACAGTTTGATTGCATGAAGACTCGGAAAAAATTAATGCGAACGGGCTTTGTCAGGGAGATACAGTTTTACCAAAATTATTTACAGCATGCACAGAAAGTATTTTTTTTAGAATGCTAGACCGGGAGAACAAAGGGGTAAACATAGATGGAGAAAACCTAACCCATTTAAGATTTGTAGATGACATTGCTCTAATCTCGAAAACAGAAGATATTGCAACAAATGTTAAATGACCAACATAGAGAAAGTCTCTAAGCAGGCCTGGAGATGAACCGCAGTAAAACTAAAGTAATGCTTAATCCAAATACACCAAAGGGCATCAGAAGAAGAAGCAAAGAAGCTCTTGAAGAAATTGAGGAGAATAATTACTTGAGGCAAATACTAAAGCTAATGAAAGGCTACGATAGCGAAATAAGAAGACGCATTACAATTGGATGGAAAGCTTTTGGTAAACATAGAGACGTTATGAAAAATAACTTGCCAATATTTATCACACTAAAAGCTATGAATACTGTTGTGAAACTGGGGATCCGATAATATCGATGGAAAATCAACTAATCCGTTCTCAGAGAGATTGGGTAATCTTTAATTGACTGAAGAGATCACCTTCAGTGAGACAGCAGAGTCAAAGACATTACAGAAGTTATAAAATAACAGAATTGGAGGTAGGCATGTCATGTAGCAAGAAAAAGAGGTAACTGATGGAGCAAGAAGCAGACCGACTGGAGTCCAAGAAATTGTAAGTGTTGCAAAAATGGGCTAGACAGGAGGTGGAGACATGAGATAGAGAAGTTTGCAGGCAAAACGTGGCAGAGATTGGCTCAGTCAAGAAAGTCAAGGAAAAAGTTGGGGGAGGGCTTTGTTGAGCAGTGGACTTGCAATGGATGATGATGATGAAGATGATGATGACGATTATGATGATCTATTTATCTATCTATTGCCAGACGCCTCAGTGCCGTAAGGGGTGTCCACAAACAAATCGCCTCCCATTCGCCCTGTCCAATGCCATTTCAATGACCTGCTCCCAGCTCACACCCCCTTCTCTCATATACTTCTTCTCTCCATCCCTTCATCTCATTGTCGGCCTCTCCCTCCCTCTCCCCCCCCCCCTCCACTTCACTCGCATACACTCTCCTCGATAGTCTTTCTCTCTCCTCATAGCCAAACCACCTCAGTGTATTTCTCCTAATGCTTTCTATCTCATCCACATCCACACCACAAAGCTCCTTCACTTCCTCATTTGTCAGTCAGTCTCTCCACGTATGTGGAATTACGCTTCTCTCAAATAACTCATTTCCGTTGTTCTCACTCTTGACCTGTGTCCTTCCAAGAAGGTAAGTTTTATTCCTGAACACCATTTATTCTCACTGCAGTTTTGTTATTTTGTTCATCATTTTTCTGTGTTTTTATTAGCTTATCTTATAGTACAAACCATTTTCCAGGTGTTTTGTGTGTGCCACAGAAGCTGCCATAACTCCGTGGTCCAGAAACTTAACTGTTTTTGCAACCGTCTTCAGGTTTTTTTGTGGATTTTTGTTGTTTATGCATTGTTTTATTGGTGTTTAGCATTAACATGGATATTCCTATGTGTGTTTTGATGTCTCAGTATGGCAGAATGACTGGAAAACACTGACAAAGTTTGGAGAGGTATGGTACATATAGGTAGGATTCTTTTTCTATATTATTTTTTTGTATTGTTTTCTTGGTGTTTAGCATTAAGATGGATATTCCTATGTGTGCTTTCATGTCTCAATATGGCAGAATGATTGGAAAACACTGCCAAAATTTGGAAGGGTACTGTATATACAGGTAGTTCTTTTTTCATGGTTTTCTTGATGTTTAGCATTAATATGGATATTCCTGCATGTGTTTTGATGTCTAAATATGGCAGAATGACCAGAAAACACTTCCAATATTAGGAGGGGTGCTGTACATACAGTAGTGTATAGGTACTTTTTTTTTATGTTTTTTGCACGGTTTCCTTGTTTTTAAAAATGACTTTGGATATTCGTATGTGTGTTTTGATGTGTAAATATGGCAGAATGAACGGAAAACACTGCAAAAATTTGGAGGGGTACTGTACATACAGCAGTGTATAGCTAGGGTGTTTTTTGTTTTTCAGTGTTTTTTTGTGTGTGTTTTTCTTGGTATTAAAAATTATTTTCGATATTCCTGTCTGTGTTTTGATGTCTAAATAAGCCTGAATGACCTGAAAACGCAGCCAAAGTAAGCAGAGGTACTGCACAAATAGGTTAGGTATGGTTGGAGGTAGGGTTTAGGTAGGGTGTGGGTATAGTAGAGGGGATATTGTTCATCATCCGGACATTGCCACTACCTGTACATGCCTTTGGCTCTCTTACATCGGATAATTAACCCATGGATTGCGCAGTTACCTTTTTTTTTTTTTAATCCCACCCTGTGGTGTGCAAAAAATGAAAAAAGTTTTTGTTGTTGTTTTTTGCTTATTAGAAACTTGAAGATAAACAAACAGGGCATCATCTGGTGAAAAAAAATTCTCTCTCTCTCTCTCTCTCTCTCTCTCTCTCTCTCTCTCTCTCTCTCTCTCTCTCTCTCCATCTTTGCATTGGGCAATGTGTAATTTTATGTAGGAGAGTGGTGAAAAATGATTTAAAAAAATGTTTTTGTTTATCATAATCTCGAAGATAAACATCCAGGGCATCATCTGGTGGAAAAAAAAAAAAAATCTCTCTCTTTCCGTCTTTGTGTAGTGCCATGCGTAAGTTTGAGTTGGGGTGGAGTAGTTAGCAGTGATGCACGGCCAGCACAACCTGAGCTGTGGCTTGCAACTTGACGCTACCCAGCCTGAGCTGTGGCTCGCAATCCATGGGTTAAGGGAGGGACTACTATATATATATATATATATATATATATATATATATATATATATATGCAGTGGTCCCTCGCGATAGGCAATTGACTTAGTCTGGCAAAACCAGCACTAAATGTGAAATTGCTAAATGCGAAGTGTACTGTATATGGGAAAAATATCAACTAGTTTGCACTCATCCTCCAAGTCACCCTTTTGACCCCCGATTACCTACTTTAAGTTCTGAAAATGAAACACAGTGTATTTACGATACATTATACAGATACATTACACTATGTTTATACATCTACTCACCATAGAAAAACGCTACATGCTAGGCACAGTGAGAAAAAAAAAAAAAAAAAAAAAGGTCGCCAGAAACTCACAACAACGATAACAATGGTGGGCTGGTGGCGAACGGGCAAGGCATTTCACGCCTCACATCGCTATACGCGTAAGAAAATCGCTGAATGTGTGGGATTGGTACCTTTTCTAACCTATCGATAAATGCGAAAAGCGCTAAGTTGTATCATGCTTAAAGCGAGAGACCACTGTATATATATATATATATATATATATATATATATATATATATATATATATATATATATATATATACACACAGAGAGAGAGAGAGAGAGAGATAAATAGATAGATATAAATTATCATCATCATCTAGACCTCCTTTCCCACCCTAGGGCAGGGTGAGGTATAGCGACGTCCAGACAGCCCAAATTTGCCCATTCCAAAGGGCCACGCTTCCATTCACTCACCATTCAAGCTCCCGGAATCCTGGCTTTCTCTGATTCGTCAAAAATATTCATCACGTTCTGTTGCTTCACATAAACGTATCAGACAGAGTCAATCTGGATGCTGTCATGTTATAAAGGGGTGCCTAATCCCTGATCGTGCACTGCTCCTCACAATATTCATCCAGCCAGCTCGATCTCTTGTCAGTTCCCTAGCCTCACCGACTTCCAAACCTCTCTTCCTCACATACATATCCATCATATCCCACCATCTTCTCTCCCTGGCCTAACTTGCCTCCTTCCTTCTTCAGATTCACTCTGGTATGCCTTTTTCACCACTCTATTGATATCCATTCTCTCCACATGACCAAAGCATCTCAGTACATTCTTTTCAGTTCTTGTGTCCATAGACTTCCTCAGTCCACATCTTTCACGAATCGCATTATTTCGTATCCTATCCACTCTCTGTACTTTACATACATTCCTCAGCAGTCCCATCTCCACTGCTCTCACTCTTGACTTTTCTTTTTCATGCCACACCATAGTCTCACACCCATAAGTTAAAGTTGGCACTAACACTCCTTCATGTAAGCCTCGTGGAACTGCAGTACTGTAGCCTCTGTGTCTAATCAAGGATTTCGTTGCACCAGCTACTTTCCTTCCTTGTGTCACTCTACTTTCCACCTCTTCTGCACATTTTCCTCTCTTTTCAGTCACTGTACTCAGACGCTCACAGAGATCAGCAAAACTTTGAACTAGTTTACCAAGTTCTTGTCCGGTATTTGCAAGTAGTACTGCATCCTCAGCATACAAGAAATTTATATATATATATATATAGATAGATAGGTAGGTATAGATATAGATAGATAGATAGATAGATGTGTGTGTGTGTGTGTGTGTGTGTGTGTGTGTGTGTGTGTGTGTGTGTGTGTGTACATAATACGTCATCGTGGTGAAGTGGTAATAATTTCTAAACGAGTCCAAAAAACAGGACCAAAGGGTAAATCTAGGAAACTCACTCCTTTAGAAGTTCCGGTCAGTGTCCTCACTAATGCTTTTTCTCAGCTTACCAAAAGAAGGTTGAGAGAAAAGGACTGAGCTGCTATAGCCTAAGTTCTTCAACTGGGAAATTTAAGTGGGTGTGGGTGACGTTGACGAGACGATCGATCATAAGAGATTTTTTGGGGAGAAACCTTGAAATTTTTGCCATGACAGAATAAATAGTTACACTTTCACTGCATATATATTTTCTGTGCAGAAATAACATAATTGAGATTAATTAAAATAAATACCAAATTCCATCCTCGCAATTATTAACTCTGAAATTATAGCGTTTCCTCACCGAATTAGATAGTTTCTAAAAATGAAATAAGTCATTCTGAACACAGTAATGAAAGAAAAAACAACTGTTCCTTGTATCGTTAGAAAAATGATCACTGTCGACGAGAAGGAAGAAAAGAAAAAAAAAATAATTACTGCAAAATAAGATCACGCAAATATTATAGGCATATTATAAACTCATACACATTAACAACTACACATAGTTGAAGAAGGCTGGTCACTTCAGCAAAGGAGAAGGTGGCTCGCCCATCAGACACGTTTTCTTCACCCACTACGGATGAGGGAAGTTAAAGACATCTTCCATCAGATCCCCAGAGACGTAGTGAATGAAGTAAACAAGAAAAGACAGCAACAAGTGTACATACCGGCGGTGAGAAATTCAGTTGAGGTCAATGATCCTTTCGCAAATTCTGCGTTCCATTCTAAAGATCAGAGGATACAAATTTTCCTGATGCGTACTCGGCTAGTATGAGATAATGTAATTCTGGATATTACTCTTCCCCCGAGAATGTCCGACCCTACAGGGAACTCTACACGGACTAATACAAATGCAGTGGACATGAAAAAAAGCAGCTTTGATAAAAACAGCACATGCCAATCACTTATTACCCCGCTGGGACTACGAGGGAGATGAGATGTAGAAGAGAGTACGCCACCGTACTCCACATCATTTTATCATAGGAGACTGACCTACGTCCCTGAAAGCATTTTAATCAACTGACGAATCTCTGATCACATCTTTTATTCGAACCGTTGTGTGTCAGCTCCAGCCATCGTGTTATAACCACGTGATTATATATTAGACAGTTACATATAATTTTAGTGATGTTTTTTATTCGATGTTATCATGTTACTTGTGGAAATATATTTGAAGCTGTGGTGCAGATTTTAATATGTGCGTCATAAAGGCCTACTCTGTCTTCCACGGTTTCCAAAATATATTTTACTATCCCCAAATGAGCTTAGCGTAGGAAAAACTTGTCGTAGTAGAAAGATTATGTAACAAAGTCTTTAACCTCTTATTTGCAAGAGGTCTTTCTCAAAATGAGAAAAGGCATCCATTGGTCGGAACATTAATATGCTAAGCCAGCAGTGGGTTATAGGAGTTTGAGAAAATTAAAGAGATTCACATCTGAATTTATTACAGGACACCGCATCTAATTTCAGTTATATCTTTTTATGTTAATGTCAAAAAGATAAGAAATTAAATTTGGTTTGATATTACAGAAGCCAATGCCATCATCAAATTATTATTATTCCTACCAACTTACAAAAATACACCCAGCTCTAGTGATCGTATCTTTATTCTGTTATTCATGGAAAAGGAAGATTTTCTTGGTGGTACTGAGCAGGTTTTATTAAGGTTTGAGTCACAGTCGTCTCCGGTGTCTCCATATTTCCACATGTCACTCAGTTATACTTACCCTTTCTTTCCCTTCCCTTGTCTTTTCACCTCTCCATTTTCTTTCTCCCCGCATTCTTTTCCTTCTTTCATACATATTCCTTCTTACTATTAATTTCCTCTCCCTCTAGTTGTGTCCTCTCTCCTCTTCTTTCCATCTTTCCTCGTCTCTCCTTTTCTTCCCTCTCCCACTCTGTTTTCTTCTTTCTTTACCGTCCAGTCCTCTTCTCATCCCCTCTCCTCCGCTGCTCTCTCTCCCCTCCCTTATCCTTGTCTTTAATTCATAAAATAGTTTTGTTAGTTATAATTTTCCCTACAAAAAAACAGCCTCAAAAGAATCAACAAGACTTTTGCTGTTTGCCCTCGCTTGTACTCCTTCCTCCCCTTTGTAACCCTTCCTTTCTCCTTCAGAGCTCTTCCTCTCCCCCTAAGTGTAGTTAAAGCTTAAGCTAAACAAACCCATGTGGTGGCTGGAAGAACAAAACAAAAATTACGTCATCTTAGCTGTGGTTGTTGTTGAACAACTCCAAACTGTCTGGCTGAGCAGACCCATAAAGCGCTGACAAGGAACCGTCCCTGCAGGGCTATCCTATGCAGTGACCCGATGTTCCCTTGTGGTTGACAGTGCCACGCAACAGCGAGGCATGGGGGAAAATATGGAAATTTGGTTTCGGGATGGATGCCGCATTTGCGTCACTCCATCCAGTTAGCAGGGGAGCCATAGCAGGTTCCATATCATCCCGTTATCTGATTACATTGTTACCACCCAGCGTTGTAAGTGGTTTCCTGGGTTACAGAAAACCATTCAGTTTGCCACTCATGTGCAGGGCGGCCGGAAGTAGAAAAAAGAGTATTAAAAAGTAACAAGACGATAAGGAAATTAAAGAACAAAGGAGGGTAGACACAGAGATAGAATTATAAACGTGAAAGAATTAGGTAGAACCACATCAAATGAACGGATAGCAGTCGCCACCACGTACACGACGTCAGCTTGGCAAAAGAGGAAGAATATAGTCTTAAAATATAATTTCTTTCATCATCATTATCATCCTCTCTCACTTACCCCCATCCTTAGCTGGTGTCTCCTTGATATGAATGACACTCCTCGTCTCTCACACCTGCCCTCCTCGTCTCCTACATTAATTATCCGTGTCAATTACCCTCCTCGCACTTGTTACGCTGCCCCTTTTATTTATGATAGGCAGTCCCTTTCTCATCTATCTAGCTGTATTTCCTTACGAGTTCTCATTACTGCTTTAGTTTACTTGTTAAACGTCCACAGTTCTCAACCTTTTATGTTGCCATTACCCTAACTGAAGAGGAAAGCACATAAACATTGCCCTAAGCTGCTACAAGCGACATCCAGTGTTCAGTTCAGATTCATACTTGCAGGTCAAAATGACGAACAGATTACGGTCAATACAACTTTGTTCAAAAGTCCACTGCCATTCTCACTCTTGTAATTTGAAAATTTGTTCTGATCACATCTTTTTCATTTGCAGCATTCATGACCATAGGGCCCTTCCCATACTAATTTTCTACGGTATTTCAGAAGTTCTTAACACGTTTAACCCTGATTTTATGCTTTCGAACGCATGTAAACTACCACAGTCTTCCTTCCACACTTGCCTCTTTACTCTGTTCAGTTAAATCCCTTCTCTTTCTTCGTTTAATCTATACTTTACTTCTACGATTCCCTGTTCTTCGACGCGCCTATTCATATCACCGTCTTTATTGCCATCCTGTTAACTATTATCTTGCTTCCTAACCTGCCTTTTCCTTCCTGTTCAACGATCTCTCTTCAGTTTCATTGCTCTTTTCTCACAGTTTAGCTCCATTTCATGCTTTACCAGGAAGTCTTCATCCTCTTTTCCTTATCCTCCGTTTTGTATCCATGCAGATGTTCTTCCCTCATCCTTTGCTCGGCTGGCGTTTACTCAGGGTCATCAGTCATCTTCACCTCTGTTTGGCTACCCCTGTTTAATCGAATGTCTCTTCTATCAGTTTGACTTACAACATGCGGTAGCTGTACTTCAAACTCGTCCAAACAAACCAACCTCTCCCTTCTCTACCTGCAGCACAGCTACTCCAGCACAAATTTCCACACACACTTCTCACCTCACAGTTTGTCAATTTAATTTTCTCCAGCGGAAGAAAGTGGCGTTGTCGGCCCTGGGAATTAGCTGTGCGTCAAAACTCGTAAAAGATTATTTAAAACTACACACTATAGCTCTTTAGCCACATCGGGCATGTGCAAGTCGGTCTTTACAGCGATGCTTACATACAAGCTCGCTTCTTTCACCTGGTCAAGTGTTCTTCCCCCAGTTTTGACGAAGTTAATCATTGTTCCACTTAGTTTCAAGCCAACCCTCGCCAACTTTCCACATTAGCCGTCCATACTAAACACATTCTTGGGCTTTTTTTAATCAGATTTGTTGGAATGACATTAATTCAGTTGTTTTTCTGAGACGTCGATGGGTCTTGTGGAATATCAGTTTTGACTTTAATGAAATTCATAACAGCTTGGAATCGATCTCGGGTTCTCTTTGTCAGTTGCTCACATACCCAACAACTTCCCAACTACCTTCAGTTCAGCTGCCCCCTCGACCTTTGCTCAGATGGTCTGTTTAATCCACAAACCAGTCCATGCTAACTTTCCACCACATTCCTTCACTTGACTGCTAAGTGGTTGGGTCACGAGAAGCTAGGTAGCTGTTGCATGGGAGGAGTTGTATTTGTCTATTTGCAGTGTTTTGCTATGATAAGCAAGGGCAATATTTCATTCACTTCATGTAACTCTACTCCTTTCAAGTTTCTTCTAATGCTCCAGGAAATCAGCTATTGCTGTAAGTTGGATACTAACCATATAAGTAGCGATGCGAGATCTGTCATGGAACAGAAGAAAATGCCTCTCTCCATAACAGCTTTTTCTAGGGCTAAATTGTTACCTAAGAACATGTCGATACTTTGGTTCCGAATGTTGTTCCAAAGGAAAATTATACCCCCATGTGGGAATATAAGTTGGGAAAGTTCATCAGTCACGGCACAAGTTGGAGGTTCGTCAAACATTTACATATGTGAGCATACCTAATGATAATGATCTAACTGCGTTCTTTGAGAGTTCTTATGAATAATCTTTAGTACACATCGCGATTCAAACTGCGGCAACTCTCCAGACATATGAGGATTACCAGGCCTTAAAGAAAGGACTTTTGAGCCTGAAGAGGCGTCAGATCAAAAAGACCAGTTGCAGTGATGGGGTTAGAAACAGTCTTCACAGACCCTTCACAGTCTGATTACTCTCTCTGAATAAAACTGCCTGGCGCAACCTGAAATATATAGTTTGAGTTGTCCTGACCATAATCAGACCATTACAGTTAATGACGAGACTGGAAATAGTCTCCAATAATCCACTTACAAAACTTGCTTATCTCCCTTATCTGAATATAAATCCGTATGAATTTAGCAGGAATTAAATAATCGCGTAAATTACAGCCTTTTCTTAAGACCGTCTCTCACGCCTAGTCTGCCACCTACACCATCACTCACTGTCAGTTTTTCACAGTCCCCGGTGATTAAGCCATAACCCCGAGTGTCAGCCGGGCGCCCTGGTGATGCCTCATATGAAACCCATTACCCAAACTTCAGCTTCCAGATTCATAATGTTTCTTAAATTCCCAGGTTCTGTATTTACGAACGTTTTTTTAAATTTCAATTTCATTGTTTCTGGACCATCTTAAATTCAGATTCTATATACTAGCAGACCTTCAGTGCTAAGTTTTATTTTGATTTTTATTTATTTATTTATTTATTTTTTTTTGCCTACAGACTAATGTGCTCAGTTTAGGAGAGATTTTTCGAATTGATGGGTTAGACAAAGCCTCAGGAAACACCTTCACTATACAACGTGCTCCCTAAGCTGAGTAAAATCATATGGCAGAAGGAAAAATTTAATTTATGGCACTTCATCATACTGACGAGAGCAATTTATGTCTAAAGCCTGTATACTAGTTGGTTTAGTTCAATAACACCTCTCCCTTCGCGATTTATTGTATTTATTTCTTTTTTTAATGCAAGGAAGAAGGAACCAAAGCCTAGGAGCCCGCATAACAGTTCCTTCCAAGAAAAAAACAAAAACAACAAAAGACAGCCAAATTCAAGATCCGTTCATTTCGAGATCCCTGGACACACTGCGTTTGAAAGACTGGAGGTCATAGGAAATAAAAAATACAGACGGAGGGAGACAGTTCCAGAGTTGACCTATTGCATAAATGAAGGACTTGCAGTAACGGTTAACTCTTGCACTAGAGAGTTGGACAGCAGAGGGATGAGAGTTTATTGCAAGACTAGTGCTACGCACCCATCATAGAGGTGGAGGGATGCAAGCAGACAGTTCAGAGGAGCAGTAACAATGGAAGTAATGATAGAAAAGAGATAAAGATGCAGCAGTGCGGCGAAGAGACAGAGGTTAAAGGGAGCCAGTAAGGGGATGAGAGTTAATGAGACGAAAAGCCTTTGACTCCCCCCTATTGAGAAGAGCTGTATGTGGGGAGCCTCCCCACACATGAGAGTTGTACTCTACACAAGGGTGAATAAAACCCATGTATAAAGTCTATAACTGTGCAGGGGTAAAGAAGGTACGGAGTCGGCTTAGCACACCTAATCTCTTGGAAGCTGATTTTACAAGAGATGTAATATGATCTTTCCAAGAAAAATCCCGAGTAAATGAAACCCCAAGCATGTTTCAAGGATGATGCAGGATTGAGCTGGATATTATTAAACATTAGACGGTACTCCTGTGGAGGATTTTGTCGGGTTGATAGGTGTAAGAGCTGAGTCTCTGATGCATTCAAAACAACAAGACTATTTATACCCCAGTCAGAGATATGAGCCAAGTCAGACATTAGGTGTGCCGTAGCCTAATCCCTTGTTTGTTGAAGTAACTGCTGAGGTGGACGTTGTGGGAACTGAATGGAAAGGTGAAGGGTGGAATCATCACCCTTGTGGAATGGTTGTGGAGAGGTTGCATTGAGACAACTGGACAAAATTCAGAATAAAGCTGTTAGAATCATTAACAACCCTGCCATTACATATAAACTACCTCCCCTGCAAGTAAGAAGGAATGTTGCCTCCCTTGCATTATTTTACAGATATTTTTTTGGCAAGTGCTCAGACGAGGTTGCGTCCATGGTGCCGCCTCTCCATGCCTTCCCTCGTGCTACACGGGCATCTGGTAGCGCTCATGACTGGAATGTCACTCAACCATATTGCAGAACTTCTGCCTATCAGAATTCTTTCATTCCCCGAACTGCATCTCTCTGGAACTCGCTTCCCCAGAGTTGATTTCCTCCAAATTTCAACCCACAACTGTTCAAGTCTAACTGTTGCAGATATTTTATGAATGAAGGACACCAGTAGTCTGGTGTATGGATTTTTTTTTTCCCCATTTGTTTTTCCTTCCTCCATTCTGTTATTTGAAAAAAAAAAAAGTATGAGTGGATAGGGATAATTGTATGGCTTAGAAAGTCATTGATGAATAAAAAGAAGAGGGTTGGTGATAGGACAGACCCCTGAGGAACACCACTGTTTACAGATCTAGGAGAAGAACGATAGCATCTACAACAGCAGCTATAGAACGACCAGAAAGGAAGCTGTAAATGAAGGCACAGAGAGAAGGATAGAAACCGTAAGAGGGCAGTTTGGAAATTAAAGACTTATGCCAGACTCAATTGAAAGCCTTTGAGATGTCAAGTGCAATGGGAAAGCTTTTGCCGAAGTCCCGAAAGGTGAATGACCAGGAGTCTGAAGGGTAGATGAGAAGATCGCCAGTGGAGCGTCCCTGACGGAACCCATACTGATGCTCAGAAAGAAGGTTGTGATAGGAAAGATGCTTTAAAATTTTTCTGTTAAGAAAATACTTGAAAACTTTTGAGACACAGGATGTTAAAGAAATTGGACGATAGTTAGAGGGTTGGGAATGGTCACCCTTCTTTGGAACTGGCTGAATGAGAGCAAACTTCCAGCAAGAAGGAAAGGTACAAGTTGAAAGACAAAGGCGAAAGAGTTTACCTAGGCAGGGTGTAAGCACAGAAGCACAGTTCTTGAGGACAACAGGAGGGACTCCATCAGGTCCATATGCCTTGTTAGTATTAAGGCCTGTGATGGCAAAAAATACATCAGCTGAGGAAATTTTTATGTCAACCATGGGGAAGTCAGAGATGGGAAGTGATGGAGGAACAGCACCGGAATCGTCTAAGGTGAAATTGGAGGAGAAAATCTGAGCAAAGAGACCTGCTTTATCAGGAGAAGAAATAGCTACAGAGCCATCAGAATTGAAAAGAGGTGGGAAAGATGATGAAGTAAAGTTGTTAGAAACGTTTCTGGGAAGGTGCCAGAAGGAGCAGGAAGAATTCGAGTTGGAGAGTTGAGAGCATTTAGTACAGATGAAACTATTTTTGGCAGAGCAAAGAACAGACTTAGCACGATTCCGGGCAGAAACATAAAAAAGATGTGATTCAGGGGTGGGTTGGCTCTGGAACCTTTTATAGGCCCTCTTGTTGTTGCGGACAATATTAAAACAAGCGTGATTAAAGCAAGGCATTCTTGCATTAGTCAAGGATATGAGAAAGGAATGTATGCTTCCATGCCAGAGAGAATAACCTCTGTAATGAACAAGGTACACTCAGATGGCTCCTGGCCATGGAAGCAGTAATCATTCCAGGGAAACTCAAAGAAGTATTACCTGAGGACCTCCCAATCCGCAGCTCCAAAGTGCCACAGTCAACGTTTGTTTGATGGGTCCACAGGCCATACCGGAGCGGAAGGACAGGTTAAGGTAATAAGGTTGTGATCAGAGGAGCCCAATGGAGAGAAAAGGTTAACAGTGTAAGCAGAAGGATTAGTTGTAAGGAAGAGGTCAAGTATGTTGGAGCTCGCTTCAAGATGGTTAGGTATACAGGTAGGGTGCTGTACAAGCTGCTCTGGGTCATTAAGAATAGAAAAAATGTAGACTTGTTCACCAGGTGGATCAGTAAAAGGAGAGGAAAGCAAAAGGTGGTGGTGAATGTTGAAATCTCCTAGACCGGAGATTTCAGAGAAAGGAGAAATGGATAGAATGTGTTCCATCGCTGAAGTAAGATAGTTGAAGAATTTTTGATAGTAGAATTAGGGGATAAGTAAACAGCGCAGATATGTTTAGTCAGAGAAAGACCGGAGAGCTGATGCCATAGAGTAGAAAATTCAGAAGAATCAAGTTCAGGAACATAAGAGCAAGATAAGTCGTTGCATACCTATACACAACAGCCACTTTTGGCTTTCAAATGAGTATAGGCTAAGTAGGAGGATATAGAAAAGGGTTTGCTGTCAGTTGCCTCAGACAGCTGAGTCTCGGTTAAAAATAGAAGGTGAGGTTTTGAGGAGGACAGGTGGTGTTCGACAGAAAGTTAGAGGAAAGGCCGCGAATGCTGCAGAAAAGAAGAAGAAGTGAGTCAGACAGTGGTTCCAGGCAAGTCGAGTAGTCATCACCAGGAGAGGGGACGTGGTTCCAGGCAAGTCGAGTAGTCGTCACCAGGAGAGGGGCGGATGGTGGGGGCATTTATAGTCCACCCTCCCTGAGGATATGGGTGGTTAAATTTTAATTTTCGTTATTTAAGCAGAGTATGGTGATATTTGGCTAATTTATGTAACACAGAAGAGGACAGTACAGTCTAATAAACAAATTTGATCACTAAGGTAAAGGTGTCAGGGAACTTCTTCAACCTACCAGAATACTGTAGGGCCCTAAGACTTTGTCCATTTGCACCAGTCGCTCCACAACCAACTATTGTGAAGTTTAGCCTGAGTATGATATGAGTTTATGCCTTTATCTTCATTCATAATGCTAGCAACATATTGTTATAAACTAGAATGAGTATCAAAGCATGCTTTGTTATCTATTCTATGAAGGGTGTTACCTACCCTCATCAAATTTCTTTTTGATTGAAATGTTTATATTTTTTCGTCAGTTCCCATGTCCAAGGAGCTTTCTCTTTATCACCCCATGTCGCATCTATATTCTTTTCCTCCCTGAACATACAGATGCCAGACACTCCACAACCAAACTAAGGTAATATTAAATAGATACATGCCCTCTTTGGCCTGGGTTGTGTATAATACCGCTTGTCTTCACTCACACTGTTACTTAACATGACTTAGCCAAACAATACTGAGTAATAAACTGTTAGAGACTGTATTCGCCTTAACCCCTTAACCGCGGGGTGTCACTTTCGTGACGCTTGGGAGCAAGGGATCATACCGCGGGGCATCACTTTTGTGATTCTGTGTTATTTTGAAATCGCCCGGGCTTTCAAGTGGTGGCTTGTATCATCTATCAGTACTGCCAATGTCCAACACCAGTCAGCACTCCTAATCTCATCTGCACTCCCATCCATTGTTGACAATTTAGCCATTTCTCCCTGTTCTTGACTCCCCTCCCTACCTCCCCTCCATTACCCTCTCCTCTCGCCTGCCTGGCCGTGCTACGCTAAGTAAATCTTCCCTGGAATTTTCCACTGATTTCATCCATTGAAATAAGCCCTATGCCCTATTCTTATACCAAATAATATATACAAAAAAGAAATAAGGTAAGTGATAGTGCCATACACCTGGAATTGGCTAATTATCACCTGACAACACCTCACGTGCACTTGTTTGCTAATTTTTGCTGTTTATTTCCCCTAGAAATATGCCGTATAATCTATTCTCGTAATAAAAATATATATATCAGGAGGGAAGGGAGAAGCCTGAGTGATATTTACATTCACCTGGAACTACCTAACTTATGATGTATTGTCTAGATTTCCTGCCAATCATTTCATAGCTATATATTAGCAGTTCTCACAAGGCTGACATTGGCAGTAATGCACTCTCCCTAGGTAGGCCATCCCAGCCCACCAGTATCAATTTACTGTCGTCTTTCAAGGTGAAAGTACGTCGGATTCGCGCCTGCTAAATTCCGCCGCTTTTTAGCCCCATGCAAAGGGCCCTGTGACCTCTACCCCCTACTAAACCTCGTGTGGAAAGAGGTAAAGGGCTGACAAATGATAGTGACTACGATCTTTCTGGTGAGTAAAACAGTGCAAGTGGAAATGTAAATAATGTGTAAACAGCAAGTGAAAGCAATGAATGTAAATATAAGTGAACAGTGGAAAATAGTTTTATAAGTTACTGCAAGTGACAGTGCCTAACACAGTGTAAATAAAATAGAAATGTAAATAATGTAAATAAAATAGAGAACGTAAATAGAAATGTAAATGAGTAGTATTATAAGAATACGAGTATATATACTAGGAGTAATGAAAGTGAAAGTTTCACTCTAGCATGTATGAATACTATGAGTTATGAAAGTGAAGGTGAAAGTGACATTCACTCTCAACGCTAGTATACAGGACGAGAAAGTGACTGCTACGTATTTTACTGAAAAAGATATTGAATGCCTACAGTGACAATAAACTACTATTACTGAAGGAAACTTATGGATAAAGACTGTAGATATATATAAGTGTTATATAGTAATAGAAATATAAACTGTGAGTGTTTTTATGAATAATAAATGACAGAACACCAGCGGCAAACGATCGCAAGTGGGAAGGTCATATACGCGCTGGTAATTTTCATTGCTTTCACAGTTTTTTTTGTTTTTTGGAGTATGGATTCCAAACTATTTAAGAATCATAGAATAGTGTTTCTAGTGATAATATCAGGCTGTGATAATCATATTACGGGTTGTCGGGAAGTGTAAAGTGGAGACTTCATTACCCAAATTCAGAGGTGTCCACAAGTCCTACGATACTAGACGAAGGCTCAACAAATACCCCAGGAGAAAGCTGAAGGTATGTGCCATAAACATAGGTGATTTTAATATTCTAGGCCTAATAACTGATTTTTGGCAAATATTTTTAGAGAGTCTGTCGGAGCGCGAATGTGCCCGCGGGAGCCACAAGTCAAAGCAAAACAAACCCGCGGTTAAGGGGTTAAGCCAAAGTTATGCACAGTATGAGACTGTTTATTCTTTTGCCTTTATACATACAGCTGCCAAACACTTCACAAGGAAACTAAACTGAATACAATTTAAAAACGCAGTAAAAGAAAACGATTTCCAGACACATAAATGGGCTAAGATCATTTTCAATACTTTCCCTCCCTCCCCCTCTCCTTTCATCCCATCCGCCCTCCTGTTATTACCTTCTTTATTACTGATCACCATCAAAATATTATTTTTCTCGGAAGATCACTCTGAACAAAACTGTCTTCTCCTTAACACAGCTGACGTCACCAAATGTTCTGCCTTCAGTATCATGTTGCCTACAGACAATTTTACTGTTATTCTTTTATATTTTTTTGAGCTGTCTTCTCGTGCAAAGGTTAAAAACATGCTTTATTACTTCTTTCCACAAGGATGACACTTTATTAGCTTATTCATCCTGACTCTGAGCTACTTTATTCAATTTGGGAGAGACTTTTTGAACTGGAGGGGTTACCGGTGATTTTCGATGACCAGCTTAGTACTAATCGTCTTATTTAAGTTGAACAAAATTGTCATAAGGAACCAGGAATATGCACTTACCTTGAATCCGGGTGATGTCCGTTTTAGTTAACTTTAGCGACTACTGAACGATTTTATTCAGCAGAGGGGAATCATCTTCTATTATGCAGATTGGGCTTTACCTGTGCTTTATTATGCTGTTTCTAGCCAATCCAGATAGGAAAGCCTTATCTTAACTAAAAAAAAAAAAAATCGTCTTGAATCAGAGAGGATAAATATAAAAAGGGGTCACCGGTTTAAAGGGATTAAACTATTACGTCATCGTAGTGCATGGATGAACGGCCCAACACTAAGTGATATTGCAGATTCCTAAGGAAATTCCCTGGTCTGTTTATTCTGTACATTGTACCTCATCATCTTCTTGTATGTTGATGCAAACTATGTAGATATTTAAAACAATATTAACCAGAAGGAGTACCCAGGGAGTGCAACACCAGCATCCATCAATTGATCTAGGGCCAAATACCTGACGTTCTCTGCGACCTTCACTTTCGACAGGTTACTTCAAAATTGAATTCTTGCCTAACCCTTAACTCGTCTACCAACTTTGATTCAAATAAGATCACAAGTTTTTTACTTAACTTTGACAAGTCGCCATGATAGTTGATCGTTCCCTTTGACCTTAACAGTCGACAGAATGTTCTAAATAACTATCGATCCCTCAATCTATTGCCAGACGCCTTAATCCCGTAAGGGGTGGCCACAAACAAACCACCTTCATGTCGACACGTCCCCCGCCATCTTACTGCCCTGCTCCCAGCTCACACACCCCTCTCTCATATACCTCTCCACTCCATCCCTCCATCTCATCCTTGACCTCGCCCTTCTTCTTCCCCCCGCCACCTCACTCACATACACTCCACTCGTCAGTTTTTCACTCTCCATTCTCTCTACATGGCCAGATCACCTCAGTGTATTTCTCCTAACGTTTTCTGTCACATCCACATCCACACCACAACGTTCCTTCACTTCCTCATTTGTTAGTCTGTTTCTCCATGTAACTCCACTTGCTCCTCTCAGATAACTCATTTCCACTGCTCTTATTCTTGACTTGTGTCCTTCCAACAAGGTCCAAGCTTCACTTCCATACGTTAGAGTTGGTATCACAATATTGTCATGCAGCAACTTTTATTATTTTTTTTTTTTTTTTACTTCCATGCTCACTTCCTTGTTCCATATCACTGTTTTCAAAGAACCAGCAACTTTGCTTCCTTGTTATACGCTTTCAAGCACTTCACCCTCCATACTTTCATCTTTAGTAAACACACTACATAAGTACTTAAATGCACTCACATTTTCCATTTCCTCATCATCCGTCCTCACTGTACATCCAATGACTTCATTTCTCTCAAACACCATAACTTTACTCTTCCCTACATTCACCTTTATATTCAGTCTCTTACACACTTTCCCAAACTCATTCACCATGCCTTGCAGATCTCCTTCATCTTCACTCATAAATGCAATATCATCAACAAACAACGATACAGGGAGTTTTCAGATGCTGCCCTCTCTCATTAGGGCCGCTCCAAAATCCACTGCACTACCTTGTATCTCTTTTATAACCCCATCCATATTGAGATTGAACAACTATGGTGACATGACACATCCCTTTCTCAATCAAACATTCAGTTAGAAATATTCACTAAGTTCACTGTTCACACGCACCGCAGCCTTAGCACCCTCATACATACTCCTCACGACAATGAATAACTTCAAATATTCTTAATATTTTCCACAATCCTTGTCTATTCACCCTGTCATATGCTTTCTCCAAATGCATGAAGGCCACATACTTCTTTCCCTTCTCTAGAAACTTTTCCACTAAAGACCTAAGAATTAATATGTGATCTACACAGCCTCTTCCCTTACTATATCCTCCATGTTCTTCTCCAACTAATTCTCCTGTTATTTCTCTAACTCTGTCGATAAGTATCCTACCATATACTTTTCCCACTACATTAAGAAGACAAATGCCCGTATGATTACCACACACTTCTTTTTCCCCTTTTCCTTTGTACTGGGAATAATTATAGCTGACTTCCAATCCTCCGGGACTCTACCTTCCTCCCGGGCTAATCTGCACATCTTCCATATCCATTCTAATTCTATCTCTTCCCTGTGCTTCAGCATTTCACCACACACTCTATCAATTCCTGGGGCTTTCCCCATTCTCACTTTCTTCATTGCTTCCACTACTTCCATCCTACTGATTTCTTCCTCACTTCTCTCCTCCTTCCTCTATCAGCCATTTCCCATTTAACATTCTCTATGTTTAACATTTCCTTACAGCGCTCTATCCATCTGCTCACCTTTTCTCCCTTCTCCATTAGCAAGCTACCATTTTTATCTTTCACTCTCCTACTAACTTCTTTATCACCCTGTCTAACTCCCATTACCTCTTTTCAAATTATTTTCTTATATACCCTCCTCTTTACACTTAAATTCCTTCCAAATTTCTCATCCACTCACTTCTTACTCTCTTACTAATCTTTTCACATCTCTCTTCCTCGCTACACACAACTCTCTCTTCTGTCTCTCATTTCCCCAACGTCCCTGCTTCCCATCCACTCACTCTTTCTTCTTTTCCTACACAGCTTGTCTCACCTCTTCATTCCGCCATGCTATTCCTTGCACCCCCTTTTGTCTTCTCTTCACCCCACACACCACCTAACCTGCTGCGCAGATTTCTTCTGTGAATATCATACACGCACCTTCCACTTCCCCCAACTGCTCCAGATCATATTTACCCAATCGCTCCTCCACTTCTCTCTTATATACCGTCCTTTTTCCCATCCTTCTTCAACCTCTCTACACCCCTTTTATTGCCTACTTACTCTTGTCCTTCCCTTTCTCTATTCCTACATTGCATTTGAACCATGACTTTCACCACCACCATGTGGTGGTCAAAAAGTCCAATCCACCAACTTCTGTATTCTCTTGCACCCATTACACACGTCATTCTGTCATCCACATACATATAATCGGTCATTGCCTTTCGTTCATTCAGTTTACCAACCACTATCTTCATCAGTCGCCACGTATACCCGTGGATCATTTTGAGCCTAAAGAGGATATTGCCTATCACCAACACACTTCCCGCGCATAATCCACTAGAACACTGCCATTCTCATCTACTTCTGCAGACACACGCCACTTACAAACTACTCCATCCACTCTCAAATTCCTTACTTTTCCATTCATATCTCCATCTAAAAACACTCTCATTCCTTTCAATCTTTTCCATGCACGCATCCACATTTGACCTGAACTCTTTTCTTTTCTTTTTTCACTTTACTTGCACGAGCTTGTGTCGGCGCATAATCACACACAGTCTCCCATATTTGCAGTCCTACTTTCAATCTAACCCACACAATCCTTGAGCCAAATGATCTATACTCTCCTATAGGCTATAGGCTCTTTCCACGTCTTGCACACAACAGTACATACTCCTTCTTTTGCCCTCTCATTCTCACTAACTCCCGTTCATGTACCCCATCCATACTACCACTCTCTCACACTCTCACGTCTCCTTTTGTCTCAGTTATTCCACATATGTCCACGTTTGTAGATTCAAGCACATGGACAATCACTCTCTTTTTCACCTCAACATTCTCACTTCTTACATTCCATGTCGCAATTCGTACCATATCCTTTGTTCCGTCCTTAGTCGTCACCTGTTGGTCAGTCCTGGTCCGAGGCTTCTTGGTTGTATTTACAGTTAGTTGTTTTCCTGAGAGGGGCACTAACCCTCCGCCAACCCACTTGTCACCACGTAGGGAACACGTGTTAGTTGGTTATAATGCTACCACCCAGCGCTGTAAATGATTTCCTGGTGTACAGGAAGTCATTATTTTGTCTTGCCACTCATTGTAGAGCTGCCCTAAAATAGAGCACCACTGCACTAAGTGGGTGGATGATGGGCGCCCCCGCCTACCACTAAATATATATATATATATATATATATATATATATATATATATATATATATATATATATATATATATATATATGTATCTATGTATGTACGTATGTATGTATGTATGTATGTAACTAGCTAACTAGCTATATATATATATATATATATATAATTTCTTCTTCCGCAGCTTTGCTCATGTTTTAATGGGGTCGCCGTTTCTGACTAGTAATCTCCTTCTCCTCCATGTCTAAATGGATACCTTTCTATATTCTTCTCCCTCATACCTCGCTGTATACAGTTCATCCACCATTTCCTTGGTCGACCCCTTCTCCGTCTACCTTCCACATCTATGACCACCACTCATGTACCCACATGGTCCTCATTTCTTCTCATTACATGTCTGTACCATTGTAGTCGCCTCTCCCGCACCTTCTTTGAGATTTCCACAACCTTAATCGTTCCCCTAATTCTCTCATTCCTGAGCTTATCCATTGTCGTGACCTCTCTCATCCATCTCAGCATCCGCATCTCCGCCACCTTCAGCTTTCTCTTCTGAGACATCTTTATGGGCCAAGTTTCCCAACCGTATATCATTGCAAGCCTTACCACCGTTTTATATACTTTTCCTTTCCCTCTTGCACTCATTTTTGTATAACATAACACTCCTGACATATCCCTCCAGTTTCTCCATGCTGCCTGTATCCTATGGTTAATTTCTGCATCCAGTCCGCTGTCAGCTGTTATACTTGAGCCCTTCTACTCCCTCCTTGGTGGTATGTATTAGCACAACATCATCTGCAAACAACATAACCCATGGAGCCTCTTCAGCGATGCCTTTCCCAAGAACATCCATTAACGAAACGAAGATACAGGGACTCAGAGAGGATCCCTGATGTAGCCCAACTTTTACTGGAATCTTCTCTGTCACATCAACACTATATACTATATCTATCTATCTATTTATCAGTATCTATCTGTCTATCTATCTATCTATCTATATACTTGTGCATATATATATATATATATATATATATATATATATATATATATATATATATATATATATATATATATATATATATATATATATATATATATATACTGTATCGTTGTTTTATCCTTGATTGTTCCCCAAATTTAAATTACGTCTGAGAAAACGGTTTAATTTTACCTTGCCATGTGTGTAGAGCTATGAATTATTGTTAAAGAGTAAAGGTCAACCACTTTGATGAACTTCATCTCATCCACCAAGTTTGACCCTAATCAAGCCATAAATATTCTAGTTATTTTGCGGAACACATACACGGTGGGTGAATTTTGATCTTGACCTGTGACCTAAATCTTTGGTTGATCATTTTTAAATGTGAATTCCTTTTTTCTTGGCCTATCCTTAAATCTTCCACCTACTTTGACTAAGATAAAATAAAGAATGTTTTCGTTGACCTGGCCTTGTGAAATTGTCTTTTGACCTTTCCATGTCCCCTTGACTTTTAACTGTTCTAAAAAGATTATTTAAACTAGATTTATCAGTAGCTCCTCCACAAATTTGGTTTAAATCTTATAAAAACTTTAAGTTCACTTTACTCTTTGACCTTGTCCTTTGATATATTGCACTCGAGACAAAAGATTCATTCGTTGTCTGACTCTCAACCTTTCCACATAATCTAGCTGAATGTGATGAAAACTTTGTAAGGTATTTTCCTCACACACACACACACACACACACACACACACACACACACACACACACACACACACACACACGCACGCACGCGCGCGCGCAGTCATAGACACGCCGATCAAACCATAAATCCGCTCCTGCACCGCCAACGTAGGTAGTAAATGGGTAAAACGGAAGACAATATTAATGTGCCATCGAAGCAGGTGGGGGCGCTTTCCATCCACTCACTCGATGTAGTGCTGCTCTGGGTGTCTGCCCTTTCCTCTAGTCTTTCTTCCTCTTCTGTTGTTCTTTCCTTCAGTCTTTCCACTTCCTTCTGCTGCAGGTGATTTTACACTCCCTCTTCTGTCTTTCTTTCCTTCATTCTTTCCCCTTCCTTCTGCCTATGGATGACTCCACGCTAAGTGGCAAGCCAAATTGTTTCCTTTACACCAGGAAACCATTTACCACGCTGGGTGATAATTATATAACCAAATTGTGGCGCCTGGTGGTTTAGTGCGTAATTAAGGCGCTCCAATCGGACTGAGTCTGTGTAGGTTTATATACAAGGGGTGGTTGGGGTTTATTGCTCACTTAATGCCACCCGGGGATGAGCGAGGCTGGTTACTTTCATTTTAAATGTTAGGACCAATTTGCCTAATCCCGGGCTCCTACGCTCCTCATGGGGCAACACAGGATTAGATGATGGATGGATGAATGAATACTGAAAATATATCGCAAAGGAAGGGATGCTGCAAATACTACCGGTACTCTGCCTTCAAAAATACACCCCTTAAACGTCTGCTGTAGACTCTTTATGCATGTATTCCGTCAGCCCTGTCCCATCACTCCCTGCTTCCCTGATCACCACTATACTACGGTCTTTCCCGGCAATGATCCAAAGCAACTTTTCTTCCCCGAGAAACCCTTTGTCACCACACGTTCCACCTTCAGTGTGGCTTGGCTTCATCTGAAAAAAAAAAAAAAAAGTCTGTCCCAGTATTATAACGTTTTTTTTTTTTTTTTTTTTTTTTGTACTTCACTCATGCGTCCCTCAGACGATTTCTTGCAGCATAGGAAAGAATTTTCGAACTGAAGTAATTAGATATGGCTTTCATTAACATTTTGCTAAGATGAGGTCTTTCATCTGATTATTCAGACTACCTTCAAGCGATTTAATTAGCCTGAGAGAGACCTTTAGACATAGAAGTGTTAGGTGTAGCTTCCATTACCTGTTTCACTACAAAGGGGTTATCGTTAGTTGAAAATAATGGTCCCCAAGATATTATGTTCCACCCTCGGTCTCTGGGAGGTGTCGAGATAGAAGGGATTGTAATGAATAAAATCGTCTGAATGTAGCAATAATGGAGCGATTAAGATTTCTGTCGCCGTGGGAGAATTATTGCCATTATTGAGAAGGCGTCTTAAATTTAGCTTCAATCACACTTACACCAGACGACTTTATACAATGAACTGATTCATCTCAAATTATGAAATGGTTGATGAAAGTAGTTTTTAAACAATTCATTCAGAAAAATCTGTCCTGCTCTGGAGAAAAATTGTGCGAAAGAAGCCTCGAATGATCCGTCTTCACTGTCTGGGATGGGAGGCTGTAAGATAAGGAAGAATGTCGTTGTCGCATTTCTGCCGTCCTTTCATCATCGTCGTCGCCGTCATCATCATCATCATCATCATCATCATCATCATCATCATCTCTTTTTACCTCCTGAGCATGGGGTGAAGCAAGGCACGACAGTGGGAGATTTAGCAAGAGTATTCCGAATGAAATTGGCCAGATTATCTTACACACACCATTCAGCCTGGCTCCAGTTCACAGGCATAACCACATGCGCAATTATTTATGTGTTTCAAATTACCTGCAGGGAGTCATTCCAAGAAGAAATAAGTGACATGGCGGTAAACATCAATCTGAGTAGGATAATAAGGCTAGAACGTGAGCAGAAAATATGGGTTAACAGCTTACATGCTTGCAGTTCCAGAGTAGGCTAAATAATTTACTTCTGCAACGAAGATCGGGTAAGTGGCATTGTCGGTGGAGTGATTGTGGGATCACCATGTCTCAAAATCGATTCACCTATTACATTTACTGGCAGGTAGGGACATACACCATCCACCCACCAGATGTATTTGCTAGTTTCAGGTGATTTTACACTGAGTGATACTTTACTGTATTTCTGTAGTCCAGGAAACCATTTATAACTCCAAGGAGACTGACTTCACAGCTTGGGGTGTCATTATGGACTTACGTCCCCTTAATTTCCTTTGATAATGCTTGGTGGCGCCATAGAACTGATGTCAAGTGAATAGATTTACACAAGCTGGAATGGACAATGGCCTCTAGATGAAAATGTAAACATAAACGAACACATCACGTGTCACAACACTCATTTCCACAAGCAAAATTTTCAACAAGTCTTTTCTCATTTCTTGTTCTTGACAGAAATCATTTTCCAAAAGTTCAACCGAATCAGTTAAAACAACGTTTCTTAATATTCCCAGGCATCTGTGACTCACTCTCAGCTCACTAAAACTGATTGACATATGAAGCCGAACACAACCAATTCGATCCACTCAGGCCACTTTATTAGGTCAGTTTACAGCTGTTTAAACATAGGACTATATATATATATATATATATATATATATATATATATATATATATATATATATATATATATATATATATATATATATATATATATGTGTGTGTGTGTGTGTGTGTGTGTGTGTGTGTGTAATATTAACAAAACTCTATGATGAAAGAGATGAATATAACTTTCAAATTGTATCATACCCAAATTTGTCGAGAAACATACCTACTGTCGAGTTCCAGCGTACGGTGTATACATGTCTCAATTGCTACGGGTCACAAAGGCAAGTACAAATTTGGAACACTTTACGACAAGAATCCAACAGATCACGAGAATATTCCTCAGTCAAGGATTTTTCAAAATAGAATTACGTAAGACATTAAAGAAAACGTATCATCGTCACTATAACTCCTTCAAACACTTGAAATGAGAAATAAATAGTCTTACAAGAGAAATATTTGGCTCTGCTATGGATACAATAGTATCCCAGGGCCGTCGACAGGCAAAGAGTGCTTACGGGATCCCCCCTGGCTCTGTAGCAGATTAAGACCGACTACAACAAACAACAATTATACCTACCAATTTGGACTCAACTGGATGCTACTGAATCGACCATGACAACAACAAACTATTCCTTTCAATTAGAACAACCAGTTACAGCTAGCAATTGAGACTCAACTGGGTGCTACTTAATAGACGATGACAACAACAAACCAATCCTACCGAACTGAACTCCAATGGAAATGACATATTTGTCCTATCTTTTCATATATATATATATATATATATATATATATATATATATATATATATATATATATATCAGTGGAGTCTCTATTATCCGATAATCATGGGACTTTCAAAGTTTCGTTTAATCGATTTTTTTCGGATAAAAGATACTGTAATAATATGTAGGATACAAAGGAACAGTGTTGTACTCACCCATCACCCATTTCTGACGACGTTTAGCCCACCACCACCAGCAGCACCCCAAAAGCCACTCAACATCACCAAAACACTTAATATTGTACACTGTAATAACTAAGTATGTAACTGCACTTTCGTAACTGTAGTAGAAACTGTCAACTTAAATAAATCTTCACAAATAAACTTAAATAAACCTTCAACAAAACAATTACGTAATTCATTCTAAGCAATTGGAACAAATAAAGTCTAAAACCAAATTGTTCTTTCATATTTTCTCTTTCCTTATTCAATCATTTCCACATCATCCACATCATCTCGCACATCGTCCATATCTTCCGAGGTGGTGGATGCAGGTGAGGGAGTGGGCAACTCGCTAGCCAGGGATATATATGCAACCGTAAACTAACGCTAGTGGCGCGAAACAAGCCCGCCATGTTTGAATTTTCGGATAGAGTTCAGATTTTTGCGGTTAATCAAAATGAGAACGTTTTAGTAACACGGTTAATGGCACATTATGGTTAAAAGAATTTCGGATATATATATATATATATATATATATATATATATATATATATATATATATATATATATATATATATATATATGCTGTACAAATCTGGTCCATGAATATCATTCACATCCAACCACATTCAGATCATTTCGGGCTCACTTAGGACCAGTCATGACTAGTCATCAGATCAAAACTATTTACATCCATTCAGGTTCAGGAGTACTAGCCCAGTTCCACTTAGGCCTGTCACATCCTTTTTGGCCTAGCCGGGCTAGTTCATGGCTATTCAGGTCCAGTTAGGTAGCCTTCATCTTCAGTCGGTTCCCCTCAAATCAGCTTAGATTCGGCTACATCCATTCAGGTCAGCTTAGATCAAATTTGGTCATTCTAGTACATTTCACCCATAATAATAATTAGACCCAAGTTCAGTAAATTGTAGACCAATACGGTAGGATTAGAGTACTTCATGTTAATTTTAATGTATGTCAGCATAAGTCAATTCAAGCCATAGTTATAAAGCCATATTTCAAGCCTTAGGTATAAAGCCATATGCTAAAAATTTGCCGTATCGGTGCATTCTTTCTAGACATATGTCGATTTACGTCTATGAAGACTGAGTTGGGTGGGTGGAGGAGAGAGGGTAGGATGAGTTGGAATGGTGATGGGTGCTGGAGCATGATGGGGGAAGCATACCCTATGAATATGAGAGATGGAGATTGGCCGTAATCGAGAAGGCATTGCCATATGCACCACATCAGAGCAGAAGTGGGCAGTGGGGATGGAAATGAGTAGGTGGGTCTGGGTTGGATGCTGACAGGTGGTGGGGCTGGGCAAGGGTAATACACCTTGTGAGATGGGTGTTGTGGGTTGGCCGGTATGGCCGTGGTGATGACTTAGTTCAAGATAATCTCAATACATGATAACAAAAACAAAATGATTCGTCGCTTTTGTATATGTAGTATCTCACAATAGTCGTTCGGTGAAAAGGAAAAATAGACATCCCATTATTAAACAAAAAAATAAAAAGCGCCAGGTAGTAAAATGAAATCTGATTAAAAAGAGACAATAAAGGGCATGTCACGGGGCGGGGGGGGAGCAATAAATGTGCGTTGTTTGGAGTCGACAGAGAAAGGACTCGACTGTTACTCTCTAAAGGTGAATATTTTTACCTTCGGATTTTTTTTTTTCGAACTCTAAACAGTAAATAAAGCCTTTATTATCCTCTTAAATATAAGTGCTCTTTCCTAGGCTCAGTAAACAGTCTACCAGTACCAATAGTAAATTAAAACAAGGCGTCCTTCTACCGAAAAAGTCTAAATCTATAGCCAGACCCTTAATCCCGAAAGGGATGGTCCTACCGTATTCTCTGCCATTAGGCCGCCGAAAAAGTTAAAACATTTATATAAAGTTGAACAACAACAGCAACAACAAAGATTGGACACACGCACACACACACACACACACACACACACACACACACACACACACACACACACACACACACAGAACAATTCACGTGGTTGTGAAATAAAGATGTTTGTAGCATGTTTAGAGCATGTTTGTAGCATCACAGTCAGCTGCTGTGAAAACTGTACATCGTGTGGGTTGCGAAGAGCTGATGCCATCAGATGTGTGCTGTTTGAAGTTGGTTAGTAAGGTTTTGTGGAGCGAAGTGGTCTAAAGCAATGTTGTAACGGAAAATGAGGTGTAACTTCATTAAGAATTAGGGGGTCGGTTAGCTTGGATACCGTGCTGAGTAGAGTTTTAGGTCTTATGAAGAAGGGTGTGTTGGTTGCTTGTTTCATTAACTATATAGTAGTGATGACAGTTTTATGCTCCATATGATGGAATGTGCACGTGAATAGTTGTTGACGTTTGCTAGGATCTGGAAGCTCTATGACCTTGATTATTTCAGGTGTAGTTTGCTGATGTCATCCGGTCCTGTGCTTGTAGAGTTCTTTGTTTTCTGATAATGTTACGTGTCTTCTGGAGTGAAGGAGGTTACGTTATGGTCGAGTGGAAGGGACTGGCAGTCCAGAAAAGCATATTTCTCTACAACGGTGTATGTGTGTGAAGGTGACTCTATTTGTTTAGTGGTCCAAGAGTATGACTATTTGTTCTTCGAAAGAAGAGATGAATTGGGTGATGTTAGTGATGGCGGCGTTCCTGGAGGTGCTTTTTGTGGTTCAGTAAAGTTGTTAAATATATTCTAGAGCAAGAAGGGGTCTGTGGAGCAGTTCAGCATTGTTAAAAAGGCTTCCAAGCATTCTGTTTTCTTTATGTTAATTTTACTATTCATTTCGTTGTTCAGTTCCTGCAGGCTTGTGATGGTGTCTTGTAAGTGTGGTCTGTGTGTGTGTGTGTGTGTGTAATTCACCGGGTCGGTCAGGATCACTTGATGGTCGTGATCGTCAGCTTTTACCCTCCCGGAAGGAAGCTGAGAGCTCATCTAGTCCGATCTAAGGGCAAGGCTGTGACCTTCACACACCCACATACCCGTCCCCTTGCTCTAGGGGGACAGTAACCACCCACTTCGTCAGTGAAACTTTTCGCAACCTGAGCGAGGCTCGAACTCCCGTCCACCAGTTGGCAAGCGAGAACGTTACCACTGCACCAGCGAGCGGTGTGTGTGTGTGTGTGTGTGTGTGTGTGTGTGTGTGTGTGTGTGTGTGTGTGTGTTTGAGAGAGAGAGAGAGAGAGAGAGAGAGAGAGAGAGAGAGAGAGAGAGGGGGGAGAATTGTGTTTGAGTGAGTCGCATTGTTTTATGAAGCTAGCAATCTTCAGTGTAAAGTTTAGGTTGTAGTCTCTTTTTTCTCCTCGTGGAATATGATGCACCAATAGGCATATTATGTATGCCTATTGGTGGTGGTGTTGGGTGTGTGTTAAATTTTATGTGCTGAAGTGATATTCTGCTTCTCCTATGAATTTTGTCCGGTGTAATTTCTTGCAGTCTGTATATATACATGTGGTGGAATTGAAAGAGAGGTGATGTGAAGGGAGTTTGGGCTCCGTCCGCCAGACTGGTGTGTCAAAGTGAGTTGCTTTCTGGGGAAGAGAAAGTGCGGAATGCTTGTTGTGGGATGTAGGTGTATTATGAAACATCATTGGCGGTCAAATGGTATGTCCCTCCTCCAGTTGCAGTATGAACCTCTGTCACACGAGGAGAGAACAATGGAGCTTCAGGAGAAGGGAAGTCGATAGAGCTGGATGACGGAAGGGAAAGTGAAAGGGAGGGGGAAGTAAAAATTTCTTACTGTGGCTGGGAGCGAGGGATAATGTTTGACTACTATTGTAACGCTGCTAAACTGTGATGCAACTTCGAGAACGTGGGGGTTGTCTTATCTGTGTTCTTACCAGGCAGCTCTCTAACTTTTAAGTTCCCAGCAATGATAGAATAAAGTGTCTGCGTTAAGGAAAAAGGCTGGGGATGATGTTACACTGGTAAGTCATTGCTGGTGCCATAGGGAATATAAATTCTTATAATGGTTATTTCTTGTTCGAGACCAGAGCTAAACACTGAGTGACCGCTTTTGATGTGGTGTCATTCTGGAAGACCCATTGTGTTGCGTATTTTTTGCCTTTATAGAGGATGGATTTGTGAATCTACGCGTTTAGGCCCTTTCCATGACTATCAGTTGTGTCTGTTGGATGTGTGAATAGTTTCTGATGTGTTGTCTTGTTTGTGCCTGTTAGGTTTGCATTTTATAGGTTTTGTATGTGATGAATATATTCAATTCGTGGTGTTTTGGAGCGGAGGCCGTCGATACTGAACTACAGATTGGTTTTGCTGCGTGTTCTAGGCGATGCACGTCTAGTATGGGTCTGTGTTATAGCTGTGGCGTCTTTGTGCCGGTGCTGCGTTGCGGTGCCAGAGGTTGTGTGAGTGGGGAGCTTGTAGGCGGGTGGGAGAATTGTGTTTGGTGTGATAGGAGGAGTGTTTGAGGTTGTGCACCGGTCACATACACCTGTGTTGTGGTGTTTCAGGATATTTGTAAGTGGAGATCAAGAGCTGTGGAACAATTCTCTGCAAGATCAATGTGTTCGCTTAGTTTAGTGCTCGTACTGTGTAGGGATAGTATAGAGAGAACAGGCAAGTGTATCGTGTTTTTGCCCCAGGGTTACTTCCAGCGATTCCAAAAAGTGTGAGATGAAGAAAAATGACTGCCAGAAAGCTATTTTACTTCGCGTAAAAAACGTCTCAAGAAGCAATCGCGCCGAAGACAGGGCCAGCCAGACTGATAGAAATACACCTACAGTACCACTGCGCAAGGTAGTTAATTTGATACTTCTATTGTGGATCCAGGGAAAGCTCAAAACAAACACGCAGACATAGCGCCTCACAATCATTGCACACACACACACACACACACACACACACACACACACACACAGAAAGAGAGAGAGAAACGCAAGGTTGTGAGGTTGATGAAGAACTGGATTTACTGCATTGTGCCTCTCCAAGTGTAGGCTTCCGTATATTAACACTGTAGTATGGTGGTGTGACAGCAGTGAGAGTTATGAATTTATAATGTAGAGACAATTGCGGAGTGGTATGGCATTATGGATCTGCAAAAGTGCGGTGCAGTGGTTTTGTGTGATATAGAGGTGTGATAGTGTGTTAAGACTGAGAATGAGCTCCACCACACCTCGTGCACCACAATACAGGAGCGCTGTGGCAAATTATAATTCCGGATTACGCCCTTTGATGTGCAATATAGACACAGTGAATTCGTAGTGTGATGCGAATGACAAATATTATTTTAAATGAACGCTCTAACACTGCGCATCATATAATACGAATATGTTCCGCACGCACTCACTTCTTTACCCTGATGATCTGGACCCCTCATGCATATGGGTCGCGAATATTTGGTTACGATTCTGACTGAGCAGAACGCGAGATTAGAGACCCTATGAAAACGTGACATGAATATATATTTGAAATGTATTTAAGTGAGCAGAATACAGTGTTTGGTCACAAATTACAGGGCACATATTTCAACGAGCAGAACGAAATTGAGGACTTTTTGTGACTAAGGGTCACGAATATTAAGAGGCGTATTTGACTGAGCGGCATAAAGGATGAGTGGGTTTTACTCCCATGGTCCGGACAACGCTAGCATTCAAATGTGGCTAACACCAGACGATTACATATTTAGCTGAGGGCGAGTCATAGGTTAGTTTTCAATTCAATCAGATCTTGTCTTGCTCTCTGGACCCTGCCACACCCCATCTTTAGCTGGGGATTAAAAAGGTCTGGATGATGATGATGATGTAGCTTGTCTGAGCAGAATAAAGTAGTCTGACTTTAGGTGGAACAGACAATAGACACAGACGGATAAAAGGGTAATTCTGTGCTTTTTGGAGCAAGATACAGAAGTCTGAATGAGAAAACTGTCAAAGCACAGTTCCAATATCCCTCATGATATCGAGTCAGCACAAATTACCATGTATACGTAATGTCTTATTTACATTAATTTGTTGCTGTGCCGTCCCCTATGCTAGACACTATTGTTCAGCTGTCGTCAATAATCCTCTCACACTCATCAGTGCCTCTGCCACATGATTTTATTGAGTTAACCGCTTTGATGTAATCACGCACAATTTTGGTTTATCTTGTTACGTTCAGATGATTCTATTAAATATAGGAATAATATCCAGAAGTGTAGGGGTTGATGAAAGTTATATCTAAACAATCCCATCACAGGTCTCTCCCAAGCCGAACAGAACAGTTGTGAAGCTGTAAGGATAAACCTAAGTTCTTCATACAGGTGAAAGAGTTAAGAAACATTATTCGGTAAAGACTTCATTAACCTTTCTGTTCCAGACTTTTCCCCTAAAAAAATAAATTGCTTGGTGGTAGTGAGAATCTGTAGGCTATATATGAAAGAGCCGCGTCGTTCGTTTGTCCTTCAATCACGCCTAAACCAAGGGCCAGAGACCCTCAAACTCATAGACATTCTGAATCAGGGTAACCCAAGGATGGCTTTAGGGGTCAAAATTCAGATCTGGGTCATTTGAGGTCACCGGTAGTGTGTTCGCCTTTTTAGCCCGGGCAACGCCGGGTACCCCTGGAGCCCAGTTTTTGGCATAGAGACTCACATGACCTCCAGTCCAGACACAGGCTATGTGAGGTTGACTTTCGAGGTCATTTGAGGCCACCGGTCGGAGGTAATTTGAGGTCACCGGGATTACATACTCAAACGACTGGACCCAGCAGACCAATTTTTGGCATGGGGACCCACATGACCTCCAGTTCGGACATAGGCTATGTGAGGTTGACCTCCAAGGCCATTTGAGGTCACCAGTCGGAGGTCACTTGAGGTCACCCGTAAGAGTAAGTGCGCACAACTGCTGTGCATTAGTTTGCGAAAGCTGAAATAGAAAGTTCCTGGACCTCTCATAATCCCACTTCAAAAGCATAAAAGGTACATGATCTTTCTGGAGCAGAAAGATTGAATCAGAACAAATAGGATTAGAAGATTCGCATTTTCCTCCCGGCAACGCCGGGTACCCCTGCTAGTAAAGAATAAAAGTGAAGTAGTAAATACGGCGATGTTTACTTGTAATTGATTTCTGCGGTTACCAGGCAGTTAATCCCTTTATCCCACGAAAGTCTTTTCACTGTCATGCAGCTGCAGTCATAATCTTCCTACATCCTTCAGTACTGTGACGTCATTATATAGATTAGTCTTAAACCTACCAACTACACTCATATTAGGAGAACCTTTTTGTAGAGAAGACGCCATGAAGACTATTCCTAACCCTTCCAATTTGAAAACTGCACAAGAAAACGAATCGTTCTCCCTTATCCGATAAAACTGTCTGGAGGCTTCATTACCATGTAAAATATTGTCTGAGGCCTAGAACGGTCGTCTGTCCTATTAGAGAAATTCTAGCTATCACTCACCCTTCTTAAACAAACAAATGTCTTCGAGTCTGAGAAAAAGTGATTCATTCTTGAAAATACCTAAGAAAATAGTGCCAAAACCAAGATCAATTTATTTAGAGGTGACTGGACACATGGTTCTTTAAAGACTAGAGGTCATAGGCGATGGGAATGACAAAATGGGAAGGACTGTTTCCATTTCACCAGTGGCTAGTAAAACCGGAGTCCTAACTACCTTTTCACTTCCCGCGGAAATACTTCCCCGTTCAAATGACGTTAACACTCTCTTCTCTCGTATGAGTAGACCTCTCATCGGCTGAGATACAAAATGTCATATGAGGGAACATCAAACTTTAACTGGGAAAACTGTTCGGTAGGAAGGATGTATTAGAGAGCCTCCTGACCTCAGAAGTCCCAGGCTTAGGTCCACAAGCAACTTAAAATTTAAATCCCTGTTTCGAGTCAGATCTGGTTTTATTGGAGGGATAAGGAAGGTACAGCCTAGAATCTTCCCATGCCTCTTGTCTTTCGTGAAAAAAAGTATCAGTTACAACAGGGAATCAATTGTTCTGTTAGTTTGTGAAACGTCACCCAAGCTACTGTTACCCGCCTTCGCCCAAGAGGGGCTCGGGGACGGGTATTCTAAAAACCCAGTTTGTCTGTTTGTTTGTTTCTCTGTCTGTCTGTCTATCTTTCTGTCTGTCTCTGTTTGTCTGTCTGTCTGCCTGTTAACAACTTTACGGGAAAACGATTGGTGCGATTTTGACTAAAATTATAGGGATGATGGACTATGAACTTCTGTTCAGCTGATTAAATTTAAATTGGGCCAAAGCCTAGGTTGTAGGCTCCATATATATATATATATATATATATATATATATATATATATATATATATATATATATATATATATATATGTATATATATATATATATATATATATATATATATATATTAGCTATCGGATAAAAATCGTTTTTTTTTTTTTTTTTTTTTTTTTTGCCGCAGCTCCATTCAGTATAGTCATATCGACATGAAACCGAAACCTAAAGGTGCATCTTTCAAAACTGCATCCTATAACATGTCTCATTACATCAGAGGTGTCACCCCCCAGTTAGCGGTAGGGGGGGTCAATGTCAGGTGGGTCGACTGAGAATTTCGTATGGGCATAAAATCGTCAGTTTTCACCCGATTTACTCCAAATTTAATATGTGGCACATTTGTCTAGATAATCTGTTGTGTTTATCCGTCAGCACAAAAATGACTGCAGGGGACGGGTTTGCTGTGCCCTGGCACAGCTTCTTGTTATAACATAACTTTAACCGCTGTCTTCGAACCTTGAGGTAGTCATCGAGCACCCCACACTTTCTTATTACATTCCTCTCAGCTTAAAACAATTGTTCGTAATTGTCTGAATGAAATATATACTGTAAGTTCGTCTACAGCAGCGAAATACGATGCGTCATTTTGTACATTATTCTTGATGGAACCACACCGTTTTATTCAGGTTAGAAAAGATCTCTCGTCCTGTTGGGGTTATAGAAACCTATAGCTATCCCCTGCAATTCAAAACTTGCTAAGTTGTTTGCGATTAGCAAGAACAGAATAGGAAACACGGCATTTGAGTAAAGATGTATATTTGTTAACAGTCATCTTTCCCTAGCTGAAACTAATATAATTCTGAGAGTCGAAAAAATAAATAATGATAATGTCCACCTATGAATACTTGTAAATGAAATCATCTTTGTCATTTGACTACTAGATTTTATCTAAAGTAAAATTTAAATCTCCTAGAAGCAGCCAGAACAAAATACAAAAGCCAGTCTCTACCAGGAAAATGCTTCACTCCTTTACAAATATTCTTCCTTGGCTAAATAAAGTCGATTTTTATAACAGGAATGTACTAAAAACAAACATGGTAGGTACTGGAATACAGGCCACATTGACCTACCTATGACCTCCATAACTTTGACCTGAGAATCCTTCTGAAAGCTGGGGTAGTCCTCGAGCACCTCACACTTGTACTTGCCGCTGCTGGCATGGGAGACGTTGTGCAGCACCACCACCTCACCCTCAGACTCTCTCTTCTGCACCGCAAGAAAATAACTGTATTAGAAGTTTTTCTTACTGTATCCTTTACGGCAGAAAAATAACAAAATGCAGTTATTAGGGGGTATATAAAAACATATTACATTAGTAGCTTTACCCAACTGTGAGCATCTACAGCACAAGCAAATAAGAAAGAGGGAGAGTATATTAGTAAATTTTCTGGTTTTAAATCCTCCTGCGGCAGCCATAAGAAAAAACACGTAAAAGGTATGCAGTTAGTAACTTTATATTCCTAGCGCTTCAGAGAATATAAAAAAAAAAAAAAAGAAGAATTAGTAGTTTTCCTTGCTGCCTCTTTTATGTCTGCCATGAAACTTTCAGTAGAAGCTTTTTCTGGCTTGATCTTTTTGCACGAAATAAAATGCACATGCAGAGATATTATTAGATTTGTTTACCCCTTCCCTACTACGTGGCGACCACTGAAGGAAAATAGGTATTAGTCGGTATGCAAATAGACACATCCCTCGATTTCTCATAGTATAACCTTTTGCAGCAGTAAAAAGAAGGGACAGAGAGAGAGAGAAGAACCGGAGCACATTTCTTCCACTCATTCTATATCAGTAAAAAAATAAATAAATAACTAGTATTCTCAACTTTCCTAATGTAACCCTGCTGTGGAATTTTCACACACACACACACACACACACACACACACACACACACACACACACACACAAATGGGGGGGTGGGACAAATGAGTGGATATAATTATTTGCTTCTCAATCCGTAACATAAGGAATGGCGTTGATTTTTTTTTTTTTTTTGCACCTCTGTACCACTTTCTTCTAGTGAGGAGACATTTTTTTTTTTTTTAGCAGGAGATATCAGACACATCCTTCATTTTATTTTATTTTATTTTTTTATCGAAGGAAGTCATTCCCAAGATGAAATAATCGTCTCGATGTAACACGGAACAGCTATAATATTACTTCTTCGTAGTTAAGGGATAAAACAGCTTTTACGACTCAATCTTTCATAAAATGCAGCCACAACATTCGAATTTCCTTCCAGATGTACACTTGTACTACTAAGTGAACAGGAGCGGAGGGAAGCCGGGGGGGGGGGGGAAGGACGCCTTAAGTGGCAAAACTTGTGGGGACGGTACTCCGAAGGTGAATGGAAAGCTGATAACAGGGAGAGCTGAAATTCCAGTTTCATCAGCCCTCGGGACAAGTTTCTGACCATCACCCTTTCCTGAATTTTTTCTATGTTTCAGAAACACAGACAGTAGGCCAGAATACTCTTCAATACGTGTTCCACTAACTGCCAGCACCAAACTACATGTACATTACACCACACACTTCCTATTCAAAATGAAACAAATGCATTCGGGGGCCGAATGCTAATCGGCCGCTAAAATATGCTATTGGCTGAGGAACAACCTTCCTACAAACCAATTAGAAGAAATTTTGCAAACCCCCACGGAATTCAGTCAGCGTGTTTTACAAGAAAGTCAATCCATATTAATAAATATATGAAGGTTGGCATTCGGTCGCCTTTGATTAAATTCTCACCAAAAATAATAGCCCTCTGCACATCCACATAGTTGCTATTTCCTGAGGGATTGGTGATAATTCGTCCACAACTTTTCGAGATATTTTGGCAACATACGCAAGCACACACACACACACACACACACACACACACACACACACACACACACACACACACACACACACACACACACACACACACACACACACACACACACACACACACACACACACACACACACACACACACACACACACACACACACACACACACACACACACACACACACACACACTGACAAAAACCATATCGCCTTGTCTTGCTAAAGGTGGGCAATAATTTTAAAAGAATGACAACCTTACACTCAGACTTGGAGTCTCCAGGGGGGAAGTGAACCTCAAACCCCCACCATCCGCCCCTCTCCCGGTGATAGCAACGAGAGATGTCTGGAAGCACTGTCTGACTCATTTACTTTTCACATCTGCAAGATTCGTGACCTTTCCTCTGATTTTCTCTCATTTGAACACAATCTTCCTTCCTATAAACCTCACCTTTCTTCCGCAATGAGACTCAGCAGTCTGAGGCGACTAATAGCAAACTCTTTTCTGTACCCTCCTATTTTCTTTATATTCACTTCAATGCCGAAGATGGCTGTTGTGTATCTGTACGCAACAAAATATCCGGATCTTCTGTTCCTGAACTTGAATCTTCTGATTTCTCTACTCTCTGGCTTCGGATATCTTGTCATGCTCTGACTAAATATATTTGTGCTGTGTACTTATTCCCCAATTTTGCAATGACAGGTTCTTTGACTAATTTACTTCTAAGACGTAACACATACCATAAAGTTCTCCAGTCTGAAATCTCCATTTTAGGTGAATTCAGTGCTAACCACCACATTTGGCTCTCCTCTCCTGTCATTGACCCACCTAGTGAACAAGTCTACATCTCCTCTCTCCTTAATGGCCTAGAGCAGCTTCAACAGCACCCTGCCCACATCCCTGACCTTCTTGGAGAGAGTTCTAACAAACTGACATTTCTGTTACAACTAAATCATTCTGCTTACACTGTTAATCTTCTCTCTCTCTCTCTCTCTCTCTCTCTCTCTCTCTTGGGCTCCTTCGATTACAGCCTTATCACTTTAACCTGTCCACCCATGGACCCTTCCAAGAAGCAGAAGCTGAGGCAGTTTTGGAGGTCCTTAGGCAGTACTATTTGATTTTCCCTGGATTGATTATTCCTTCCATGGCAGGCAGTCAACTCAGTGTGCCTCACGTGTTATGGAGGTTATTCTGTCAGGCATCAATCCATATCTTTCTTTCTCGTATCCTCTGGCAAATAGAAAAAAAAATTGGTTTAATCATGCTTGTACTAATGTTGTTCACAACAAGGAAAAAACCAACAAAAGGTACTGGAACCAACCCACCTCTAAGCCTCATCTCTTACCTATCTACCTACCTACCTATCTATCTATCTATCTATCTATATCTATATCTATCTATCTGTCTATCTATCTATCTATCAATATTTGCCTGAAATCGTGATGAGTCTGTTCTTTGCTTTTCAAAAAATAATGTCATTTATAATTAATATTCTAATCTTTCTGACTCAAATTCGTCCTGCTCCTTCTGGCACCTTGCCAAAAAACCTTTCTAACAACTTTACCTTAACATCATTCTCTCCTCTTTTCTGCTCTGATGGCTATGTAGCTGTTTCTTCTACTGATCAAGTAGAAGTCTTCGCCCAGACTTTCTCCTCCAGTTCCACTTTAGACGATGGCTGAGCTATTCTTCCATCACTTCCTCCCCTCTGACTTTCTCATGGCTGACATTAAATCTCTTCAACTGATGTGTTTTCCGCCATCACTGGCCTCAATGCTAAAAAGGCATATGGGCCTGATGGCGCCCCTCTTATTATCGTCAAGAACTGTGCTTCTGTGTTTACACTCTGCCTTGATAAACTCTCTCACCTTTTGATCTTGTATCTTTCCTTCTTGCTGGAAGCTTGCTCTCCTTCAGCCTGTCCCAAAGAAGGTTGACCATTCACAGCTGTCTAACTGTCGCCTTTAACATCATGTATTTCTAAACTTTTTGAATATATTCCTAACAAAAAAATGATAATGCACCTTTCCTATCACAACCATCTTTCCGATCGTCTGTATGGATTCTGCCAGGGACGCCCCACTGGAGATCTTCTCACCTTCCTTTCAGACTACTGGTCATTCTCCTTGTGAGATACTGGCGAATGCATTACTTTAGAACTTGACATCTCTAGAGTTTTCGATTCAGTCTGAAACAAATCTTTAGTTTCCTAACTGCCCTCTTACTGTGTCTACTATCTGTGCCTTCATCTCTAGCTTCCTTTTTGGTCGTTCTATAGCGCTGTTTTAGACAGCAACCATCCTTCTCCTAAAGCTATCAGTAGTGGTGTTTCTCATAGCTCTCTGTTATCACCAACTCTCTTCCTTCTATTCATCAATGATCTTCGAAGCTGCACATCTAATCCTGGCCACTCATAGAGTGATGACTCCACCATTAACCTTCCCATCTGCTTCTCGCTGCATCAATCTCAGCAGTTACTTAGACAAACAAGAAATGAGTCATTGACACACTTAATATCTGACTTGGCTCATATCTACAGTATGATTATGGTAGAAGTAATCTTGTTTTTTTATGCGTCAAAAACTCAGTTTTTACATCTTTGCATCCGTCAAAATCTTCCGCAGGAATATCCTCTGCAATAAATAAATAAATAAATATATATATATATATATATATATATATATATATATATATATATATATATATATATATATATATATATATATATATATATATATATATATATATATATATATATATATATATATATATATATATATATATATATATATATATATAAAACATCCAACTGAATCCTGCAACATATTTGAACTTACTTGGGGTTTCATTCTCGGGATTTTTCTTAGAATGATCATATTACCTCTCCTGTAAAATCTGCTACCAGTAGATTACGTGAGCTAGGCCGACTACGTGCCTTTTTTACCGTGCACCGTTCTTGACTTTATGCTGGAGTCTTAATCGTCTGTGTGTTGTGTAACTCTCTCATGTATGGGGGAGGCTTTCCACATACAACCCCTCTAAACAAGGTTTCGTCAAAGGCTTTTCGTCTCATTAACCTCCCTCTTCTCACTGGCTCCATTTAACTTCTGTCTCTTCGCCGCACTGTTGCATCTTTATCTCTTTTCTATCTCTATTTCAATGGTCGCTTCTCCTCTGAACTGTCTGCTTGCATCCCTCCACCACTAGGGAGGGTGTGTAGCAACCGTCTAACAGCAAACCCTCATCCCTTTTCTGTTCCTCCCTGTAAAGCAAGAGTTATCAGTTATTCCAAGTCCTTCTCATTGATTCAACAGGTCACCTCTGGAACTGTCTTCCTCTGTCTGTATTTCCTACTACCTATGACCTTTAGTCTTTCAAACATAGTGTGTCTTGGCATCTCGAAATGAATGGATCTTGAATTTGGCTCTCTGTTAAATTGTTTTTATTTCTTCTTGGAGGCGGCAATCTTGCGAGCATCTAGCCTTTGGTTCTTTCTTCGTTGCATAAAAACAGTACATACCACACACCGCCAGTTATAAAAAATCACATACACCCCCCCCACACACACACACTGCGACATTTCACACATTAAATTAAGGACAGCAACATGAACTATATCAGTAATAATAACAATAATAATAATAATAATAATAATAATAATAATAATAATAACTAGTAAAACGAAATTGACACTAGCAACTTCAAAAACTCGCCACATGGCAAGCTATTGCTGGATCTTGTGATTTCAATGCCCTTCATATAATGAACACTTCAAAGTGAAGAGTTGGTGTAGTAGGGCCCCCTAGAAGTATGCCAAACACGTTGAGAGAAGGTGAAAGCAATAAAATCCTTGCAGAGCAAAAATGGCAGAGCCCAAAGTATTTTCCATTGATCTCTTTGCGATCTCAGAAACTACTGGCCCAAATGGGCCCATGGTCATTCCAGACCTCCCCGACCTTGGCTATGTCCCATTAATATTTCAAGTCTGCACCTTTAGCGGTTACTGAAAATCCGTGAAAAGACTATTTTCATAGGTTTTTGGATGTAACTGGAAAACCAGTACTGGGAACTGGATAGCACTTGGTCATTTGAACTCGCTACCTGGGGAACTCTGATGGCCAAGTTTGATGGCCATTGCACTGCGACTGAGTGAATACGAGCAATTTACTTCTTCAATAATAATAATAATAATAATAATAATGACAAGGACAATATAACTCACCACTAGTGTGGTGAGTTATAATAATAATAATAATATTAATAATAATAATAATAAGAAGAAGAAGAAGAAGAAAACGACGTCCACGACGACGATGACGACGACGAAGGAGAAGAGGAGAACAAAAATCACCATCATCATTATCATGTTACTCTTTAAATCACAATCATCATTATCATGTAACGCTTTTTTTCGACATAGAAAATGGGGTTGTGATATTCCTATGTACAGCTATGAGTTATATATACACAGTATTAAATTCATCCCATGAGTTACATAAAGTTCTCTAAAAAACAACGACTCCCAGACACAAAGTTTTGCAAGGCAGACTCCAGATATTGTCAAACTTTTCTGTTCGGTAGTTTCAGAAATGCAACACATTTATTTTTCGATACGGTCTCGCGTACCATTTGATATTTTTGCACGCCCTCTCACTCCTTTATCTCGGTGAGTTTCGTTCTATTTTTAACGTGTGTCTTTTTCCTTGTCACTGTCTTTGTCCTTCTCCGCATCTGTTCTGTCTCTCTCAGCTCCTATATCTGAATGAAAGTTTCTTTAATCTTCATTCCTGTCTATCTCACAGTTCTCTTGCTTCTCGGTTTCTTTCTTTCTCGTCCCTTTCTCTTTTCGGATTTGTGGGCGGATTTGTGAAGCACTGAGAATGTGAACATATTTTGAGTCTGAGAGCACTTCTCTCTCTCTCTCTCTCTCTCTCTCTCTCTCTCTCTCTCTCTCTCTGCTTCTTCACCTCACACACACACACACACACACACACACACACACACAGAATTTTTCCCCTTTTGCCTCTTACATCTTGTTTAACTCCCCTCCCATCACATGCATTCCACATTTGAGTATTAGGTACAAATAAGCTTCGTGTTGTTACATGGGTTACTCGTGCTCCGACGGTAAGGTGGTTGTCAGGTAGTTAGAGCATTAGATTCCCATTTAAAAGGACAATCGGAATAACATTAGGACTACAACTGAGAGGCTCCCAGTTCGAATCTCTTTCGAACCAAGAGATCATTGGGGAAGGTCTTTATTTATTTATTTATTTATCTATCTATCTATCTATCTATCTACTTATTTTTGCCAAACACTACCTCTTCGGCAGAACTAGAAAAAAAGTAACTGGATGGTTAATCAATCAATGCATTTCGTAGTCTTAGGGAATGTTTAGTTGCTTTCTTGTTAGCTCCGTTTGTATATGTCAGTGATTGTCCACAGTCCACAAAGTAAGTTACGCCTGCGCTGAAGTTTCTTTGCACTTCACTTCCTCGCGATCTCATTTTTCCTCTGTTTCCCAGCTTCCTTTCGACTTGGTGGGAAATCCTGCAATAGTTTAGGTGTTTCTTGACAGTTTCTTTTGCCAGCATGCCTACTAAAGTCGCTAGAATGTTGCATCTGAATCTAGTTGGACATGTTGATATGCAGAGAAGGACGGTAACTCGCCCTTCTTTTTCTGCAAAAGGAGATAGTATCGTATTGCAGGATGATAGTAAGAATACCTGAAGGAATTGGAAAAAGGCTGAAACATGGAATGTTCCACGGAAGATGGTAAAGTGAATGGGATTTGAAGAGAAAAACAAGATGACTGATTAAAAGAAATTTGTGGAGAAGTCTTAAAGCTAGCGAGATAACTACAAGTAAGTGTGCAGAAATTTGATAACCTTTAAGGTAACACTAAATATAAAGCTTGAATTTTTGTAGAATTAAGTGTGTAGATGATAAAGGCATTACTTACTTGTCTTTTCAACAATATTAATTTCTTCACTACGATGGCGTCTTTTGCATAACACTGAACTGTTGTATTCATAGTACTGTATTCAGCTTCAACTATACTCCCTTGAAGAGAAGGGGGTTAACTGAGGCAGTTTTTGTTTGGTGATATAATCATGTGTATTTCAAAAGTACCGTATATCAGCTTTTGATTTTCTATCAATATTGAATCAATACGATTATATTCCCGCTAAGCTAGTCCCTTTCTCTTCAGCTTTGGTAGGGCAGTTTGAAGAAGTTACAAGCGAGAGGAAGTTATTCAAAGCGAATAACTGAAAAGGTCATAGATAACATCCTAAGCTCACAAGAATACGATCATCGCACCTCTTTTCCTAAACGACATGTTTTGCCTATAACTTTCACATAATACTGTGTAATTTAACCCGCCCCATCCCAACGTTTTCTGGGCAGTGGTACGCCCCAGTCCCGACATTTTTGGACTTTTTTTTTTTTTTTTGGCTCAAACATCCGCTTTTGGTGAAAAACATCGAAAATTCATAGAGAAATCGCTCACCTGAGGTTTAAAATAATCGATCCAGGTAGGAGTACCTCCTTACATTACAGGGTTTTCTATCAGGCTGGCTGCAAAGAAAACGAGTTCTATGGGAGGATAACTCTTCTACACCACTCATAAACGGTATTTATTTATTTATTTGGTACGAATTTATATGTAGTATGAGAGTATATTGGTTTTCAAATGGTAATATAGGCATTATAAGCATTGTTTCACTCACTAACTCATCACCATTCCTGATCTTTTTTTGCCACATTACCTGATCATCATTTCTGACTGTTTCTTCCTCTAATGTTTGTCCTCCACATTGTCATCGATTGGGGAATCACTCTGGCCCTGAATTTCGTACCGTGGCATGACATGGCTTTACTGGCCAGGTCACTGATAACAGGTGAATTGCTGAGAAAAGGTCATGCAGGGGGGGGAGGAGGTCATGCTGGGTAAGTCATTGTCCCTGCCTGGCATCTTGTAGAGGAAGGTGTCCCGTGTATACGTACCAAAAATCTCTCGCGAAAATTGAAAATTGTGCAAATTAGGGACCTTGCAATGTCCTTGCAATGTTGCCGCATTAATTTACGTCTCCGGGATACGAGTGCACATCATGTGAGGACGTGAATTCACGTCTCCAGGACGGGGCGGGTGTCACTTGTAACATTTGACTGAACCCAGGAGGTTATTTTGTGATAATCCTGAACAGAAAAATCCATATAATTCGTATAATATTCAGTCGTTAAGGAGCTAGATTTGCCAAAAACCGAATGGGCAAAAATGGTGTCTCATAATGCATCAAGACCGAAAAAATCAATTGTAGCTCCGTAACTGTTTGTGTGGCATTTCTTATTCAACATTCTAGTACAAGAATAATCTCCTGAAGTTTGACATAAGCATAACGGGATACTTTGTATATCATCTCACTATAAATATATGTAACAAAAGTAATATTAATCAAAATATAACTGATCCTTTGGTAGAAGTGTGTAGGTATGGAAAAAATAAAACAAAGCCCATATCTATACTTTTTTTTTTTTATGCAAGGAAGACAGAACCAAAGGCCAGGAGCCCACAAACAGTTCCTTCTAAGAAAAAAGGGAAAAGAAGCAATACAGCAGATAGCCAAATTCAAGAACCATTCATTTTGAGATGCCTGGATACACTGCATTTGAAAGACTGGAGATCATAGGAAGTAGGAAATACAGACAGAGGGAGACAGTTCCAGAGTTGACCTGTTGCATAAATGAAGGACTGGGAGTAACGTTTATCTCTTGCATTAGAGAGTTAGACAGAAAAGGGATAAGAGTTTGCTGCTAGACGGGTGCTACGCGCCCGTCGTAGAGGTGGAGGAATGCATGCAGACAGTTTAGAGGAGCAGCGACCATTGACATAGCGATAGAAAAGAGATAAAAATGCGACAGTGTGGCGAAGAGACAGAGGTCGAAGGGAGCCAGTAAGAGGAGGAGAGTTAATGAGGCGAAAAGACTTTGACTCCAACTTGTTGAGAAGAGCTGAATGATGGGAATATCCCCACTCATGAGAGCTGGACTCTACACAGGGGCGAATAAAACCCTTGCATAGCCTAAAGTCAACAGCTATGCAGGGGTAAAGAAGATATAGTGTCGGCTTAGCACATCTAAACTCTTGGAAGGAAATTTTACAAGAGATGCATTTTGATATTTCCAAGAAGAATCCCGAGAGAATGAAAATCCATGTATGTTTAAGGATGATGCATGACTGAGTGGGATATTATTAAGAGTTAGTGGGTACTCCTATGGAAGATTTTGTTGGGCTGATAGGTGTAAGAACGGAGTCTTTGATGCATTTAAAACAACAAGATTGCTTTTGCCCCAGTCAGAGGTACGAGCAAGTCAGACATTAGGTGTGTCATTGTCTCATCCCTTTTTTGTTGAAGTAACTGCTGAGATGGACGTTGCAGGAACCGAATGGAAAGGTGAAGGGTGGAATTATCAGCTATGAGTGAATAAGGTTAGATGTACAGTTTAGAAGGTCATTGATGAACAAAAAGGAGAGAGTTGGTGATAGGACAGAGCCATGAGGAACACCGCTGTTGATAGATCTAGAAGAACGATGACTGTCTACAAAGGCAGCTATATAGAACAACCAGAAAGGAAGCTAAAGATGAAGGTACAGATAGAAAGATAGAAAGCGTAAGAGGGTAGTCTGGAAATTAAAGATTTATGCCAGACTCGATCAACAGCCTTGAGATGTCAAGTGCAATGGCAAAGCTTTCACCAAAGTCCCGAAAGGAGAACGACTAAGAGTCTGAAGGGTAGATGAAAAGATCAGTGGAGCGTCCCTGATGGAACCCATACTGACGATCAGAAAGAAGGTTGTGATAGGGAAGATGCTTTAAAATTTTTATATTAGGAATAGACTCGAAAACTTTTGAGACTCAGGATGTTAAAGCAATTGGGCGATAGTTAAAGGGTTGGGAATGGTCACCCTTCTTTGGCACTGGCTGAATAAGTGCAAACTTTCAGCAAGAAGGGAAGGTGCAAGTTGATAGACAAAGGCGAAAGAGTTTACCAAGGCAGAGTGTAAGCACGATAGCACATTTCTTGAGAACAAAAGGGGGGGACCCCATCAGACCCATATGCCTCGTTAGTAATGAGGCTAGTGATGGCAGAAAATATCATCAGTTGAAGAAATTTTAATGTCAGCCATGAGGAAGTCAGAGAGGGGAAGTGATGGAGGAACAGCACCGGAATCGTCTAAGGTGGAATTGGAGGAGAATGTTTGAGCAAAGAGTTCTGCTTTTTCAGTAGAGGAAATACTCGTAGCTACAGAGCCATAAGAGTAGAAAAGAGGAGGGAAGGATGATGAGGTAAAGTTGTTAGATAGGTTTTTGGCGGGGTGCCAGACGGAGCGGGAAGAATTCAAGCTGGAGAGTTAGGAGCATTTAGTACGGATGAATTTTTTTTAGCAGAGTGAAGAACAAACTTAGAACGATCCCGGGCAGAAACACAAAAAAATATGTGATTCAGGGGTGTGATGGCTCCAGTACCTTTTGTAGACCCTCTCCTTGTTGTGGACAGCATTAGAACAAGCATGATTAAACCAAGGCTTTTTTGCATAAGTCAAAAGATATGAGAAAGGAATGTATGCTTCCATGCTAGAGAGAATAACATCTCCAATGCGGAAGGCATATTCTCAAGGCTCCCGGTCATGGAAGCAATAATCATTCCAGGGAAAATCAAAGAAGTACTGCCTGGGGGCCTCCCAGTCAGCAGCCCCAAAGTGCCACAACTGACGTTTCATTGGATGGTCCACAGGCGTACTGGAGTGACAGGACAGGTTAAGGTAGTAAGGTTGTGATCGGAGGAGCCTAACGGAGAGGAAAGATTAACAGTGTAAATAGAAGGATTAGTTGTAAGGACGACGCCCAGTATGATGGAACTCCCTCCAAGGCGCTCAGGGATATGGGTAAGGTTATGGACGAGCAGCACTAGGTTATTAAGGATAGAAAAGATATAGGCTTGTTCACCAGGTGGATCAGTGAAAGGAAAGGAAAGCCAAAGGTGGTGGTGAACAATGAAATCTCCTAGAATGGAGATTTCAGAGAAAGGAGAAATGTATAAGATGTGTTCCATCGTCGAAGTAAGACAGTCGTAGAAATTTTCATAGTCAGTAGAATTAGGGGATAAGTAAACAGCACAGACATATTGTATGTAGTCAGAGAATTACAGGAAAGCCGAAGCCACAGAGTAGAGAAATCAGAAGAATCAAGGTCAGGAACATAAGAGTAAGATAAGTCGTTGCATACATATACACAACAGCCACCTTTGGCTTTGAAATGAATAAAGAGAAAGTAGGAGGATACAGAGAAGGGTTTGGTATCAGTTGCCTCAGACAGCTGCGTCTCAGTTAAGAAGAGAAGGTGGGGTTTAAAGGAGGAGAGGTGGTGCTCAACAGACACAAAGTTAGTGGAAAGGCCGCGAATGTCGCAGAAATGAAGAAGAATTGAGTCAGACAGTGTTTCCAGGCAACTCGTTGTCATCGCGGGAGGGGCGGATGGCGGGGGCATTTATGGACCCCCCCACCCTCTCCCGAGGGGACTCCAAAACTTGGTTATTAGACTTCTTTTTGGTTTAAAAATTGAAAAGGAAGTGTACTGTACAATTTGCATGTAGTTTGGTATTGACAGTTAGAGAAACTTGTATTGGGGAGCATGCTGGCCTGCTCTCTGTGTTACTGGAACACTGCAGAAGTACAGCAAAGGTGGATGGTCAGGAACTAGTCCCGAGGGCTGATGAATGAGGAGTTCCAGTTCTTCCTATCATTAGCTTTCGAGCCACCTTGAGAGTACTGCCCTGCTCGACTGCAATCTCCCTTATATCTCTGATTTACTAATTTCTTTCTGCCTTTGAAGTAACATTATTTACTTGGTATTTACAGAAAGAATATCTGTACTACAAAGAAGTACGGTAATTGGCATCAGGGAAACACGAAGTCGAAACACGAAAAAGACATCTTCAATGAAGAGTTGTCAGAAAACCTCTTCACTTCTATACTTTGTGTGTGTGTGTGTGTGTGTGTGTGTGTGTGTGTGTGTGTGTGTGTGTGTGTGTGTGTGTGTGTGTGTGTGTGTGTGTGTGTGTGTGTGTGTGTATTAAGTACTCTAGCATATTCTTGTATACTATATATATTCACTATTCGTTGATATTAAAATTATATACAAAATCTGACAGAAAATTATTTGCTGTAATGTGCAAAATATACATGGAAAGAAGTGAAAGAAATTCCCCTGAACCCACAGGGTTCACGCCTATACATCAGACGGTCACTGCTACCGACAGTGATGTCTGAGCCGAAGGTAAATACAATAGAACGTAAACGTATTGTTTCTAAGTCAGAGGTCATCGTCTAATGTGGAGAAGGGTGAGAATAGTTGTGGTGATTGTGCAACAAACCACTTCCAAATCGTGATGCCACGCTAGTATCTCCCGTCTCGTCTCTAATATTACAAGTGTTCGCCTGCTACAGGTACACGTACATTCTCTCGACAAGCAAGAGTACTCGGGACCCTCCTTGCAAGGAAGCATTTACTGTAAAAATTCCATAATAGGATGTGACATTTCTGTATTCCTTCTCGCTACAAATATTGCAAATTGTTGGACTGATCAGTCAGCCAGAAGTAGTAAGCAGGTATTAATTCAAATCACGAGTGCCACATCACTGGATCCTACGAGTACTTCTCTGTTCATCGTCATCTCCATAATGCCACGCGATTTTTCTCTCCCTTCTCATCCCCAGCAACACATAATGTCGGTCTGAGCGGTCGACAGTTTTATGGAACCAAGAATTCCTTATTATAACAATGGAGATGTCCCAGGACAATTTTTCTGTCTTCATCATCACTTTGATGATGAGAGGCTCCTTTCACACTTCCAGTTTGTCTCTCAGCATTAGACATTCTAGTCTGAGCACCTGACAAGTGGAGATAAGCAAACTTACATTCCTGTCACAAGTGGGATGCCTCAGGTCGTGTTCAAGGGGAAGATTAGAACCTAAAGACATTAAATGCCTCCCTAAAAGACCTTAGTGTAGATGATGTTTATATGTATATGGGTGTTCTTCTTGGACAAAATGAGTTTTCCTTTTAAATCAAACACTAATGCTGAAACACACACACACACACACACACACACACACACACACACACACACACACACACACACACACACACAGAATGACAACTCACCTTGAAACACTACATCAACAGCTATAACTGTTTCACCTTTACAACCCTTCTCATCACTCCGGCTACCACATGACGATTTTATTCTGTTCATGCAGAATCCCTCTGACGTATTGAATTAGCCACTTCAGTACAAGAACGTTATTAGAGTATCTATTCTACTAGGTGCTGGGGAGGGTTGCCCCTATACGGTGACATTACTCGTACGATCGCCCACGGCTTCATCTCTATACCTCGAAAGGAAGAGGTGGAATGCAGGAGAGCAGTCAGCCTGCAGTCCAGTGGGTTTACACTCGGATGGCGCGGGCCAACAACATAAGCAACAGCACTGGCATCAGCAACAACAACATAATTCAGGAGACTTTGCTTAGCCTGAAAGATGTTTCCAAACTAGGAGAGTCACATATAGTTTTCACTTTTTCCTCAGCTGCAGTAAAATTGTCCGGCATTAGCAGAACAAATGCGTGTTATATATATATATATATATATATATATATATATATATATATATATATATATATATATATATATATATATAACTTCTTTGTAACGAAGAAGTTAGCACGAGACTCTGATGACGACTTACTTTACTTTCTCATGGTTCCATCGGTATGATTATATTGAGCTTAAGAGATTTTTCATAAAGAAGGGTATATCTAACCCCACCAATTCCTAAACAGATATCTCTCCTAAACTGAGTCAAACAATCTGTGAGGAGCAAGAATAAAATATAAAACGGATAATACACACGTATGAAACAGTGCACAGACTTCTCTTTTTTGTATTATTTAATTTTTTCCATCTTTTTTTTGATTCGTTAAAAGACGTGGGACACTGATGTAACATTCTAAGAAAAATATATACTCAAGGTTTATAACAATCCCTCTTGCGCGAAGCGAGAGCAGCAAAATATTTGTTTCACTTCCTGAAAAATTGCGCATGAAATTCTCTCTCTCTCTCTCTCTCTCTCACACACACACACACACACACACTCACACTGTAGCAAAGAGAGAGGACGTGCACTTGCCGCGCTCCGCTACTGGTCATACCTAATTGTATCTATGAGTCAATCTCGGTAGTAGGATAATTTAAGTGATGATTTTATATTGCAGAGCAAGTATAAGCGAAAAAGTGTAGTCCAGTGAAAGTATACATTGAAAATCGGTGCTCCAAGGAATTCGCTGAGGCAAGGCAACGTTAGGGTGTTGTCATACCACACCAAGGCGGGTAGCAGAGAGATGCCAGATTGTAAGTAGAAATTATCATTCCGTAAGATACCGGTAGCGAACTTTCCAGAAGTAACTCTAGTAGGTAAGAGAAGGAATAAAAGTAGAAAGCAGAATGATGAATATGGAGAACTGATTGAAATGGAAACATTTATTTAATTAATGGAGAAAGTGAATAAACTGGAAATAGAGGCAATCGGAAAGGAACTACACCTACAGAAGGAAAATAAATGAAGAATAAGTAAAGGAAATAAATAGAAAAAGACTCAGCAATAGAGGAGTTGTCAGATGAGGTAAACTCACTGAGAAAGAAAAAATGTGAAATGAGGAGTACAGTGGTCAGCCATGTGAGATTTTTGGAGTTAAAACATGATATTGATATCATTACGCATGCAGGAAGTCTGATTAAACAAAGGAGTGATGTTGAAGAGAAGATAACTCAGGGAAATGAAATGATGAGAAATTGCACAGATGAAGTACAAAGTACATTTGCTGAGGTCGTAAAAGTGAAACAAGGGATAAAAACAAGGTCGAAGAGCAAAGCATAAGAAGGGAAATGAAAGAAATAATAATTAAAAAAAAAAAAAAACAGCCCAAAGCTGATAAAGGAATCAGCTGAGATCAACATATCCTTGGTGAATTCTGGTAATGATAAAGGAAAAATAAGAAACAATATCTCGAGACCAAAAGGAGATGGTAAATATAATGAACACAACGAAATCAGTATCAAAGGACATTGCGAGAAAGATATAGAGGAATATAAAAGGCTAGGGAAATATGGGAGAAACAAGTCAAGGCCCCTGAACCTTCCATAGTGTAAACACTGTTGGAGAGGTAATAGAAAATGCTAAGAAACTCAAGGAATCAGAGGAATTTAAAAAGTATGGATAAAACGATGCCCAACTCAGGAGGAATGGGGAAAATTCAAAGAAAAGAGGGATGAAGCAAAAAAAAAAAAAAGGAAAGATCAGAGGAAGAGAGAAGGAAATTTATTTACAAAGTATTTGGATTACAAGAAAATAGCACATAAACCGCAGAGACTAAAAAAAGGGAAGGTAGTAGGCTCAACCTATGTCAGATATATAAACATGACTGCTGATGTACTGAAATGAGCATGGAATATTATCCAAATTATCAAAGATAAAAGACTATATCAAAGCAATGGAACCCCATATTATTTGCCTAACTGAAACAAATTTAACCCCAAGGACATCCAATGACTCCCTAAGTCTTGATGAATTCAAAAGGAGAAGAGATAGAAATTTGAAAAAAAAAAAAAAAAAAAAAAAAAAAAAAAAAGGTTACGGTATTAACAAAGAAAAAACTTCAAGTTAAAGAGATAGAACTGGATGTTATACTATCACAAGTAGAAATAATTACAGTAGAGATCAATACTTCTGAAGGAAAATAATGGTAGCTAATTGACTGGGCAAGTGCTTGTGTGGTCCTGTTGTATAAAGGCAAGGGTGATAAGTATGAATGTACTAGCTTTAGGGGTATAAGTCTGTGAGTGTTGTAGGTAAGGTTTATGGTAGAGTGTTAATTATGAGAGTTAGAGAGGGTACAGAGGGAGTGATTGGTGAAGAGCAGTGTGGCTTTAGGAGAGGGAGGGGATGCGTGGATCAGGTGTTTGCTGTGAGACAAGTGTGTGAAAAGTATTTAGCGAAAGGCAAGGATGTGTTTTGGGCATTCATGGATTTAGAGAAAGCGTATGATAGAATTGATAGGGAGGCTTTGTGGACTGTTTTAAGATTGTATGGACTTGATGGTTTGTTACTAAAAAGGGTGAAAAATTTTTATGTAAATAGTAGAGCGTGTGCAAGAGTGGGAAAAGCTGTGAGTGACTGGTTTCCTGTGAGAGTGGGGCTGCGACAGGGATGTGTGATGTCGCCTTGGTTGTTTAATATTTACATGGATGGTGTTGTAAGGGAGGTGAATGCAAGAGTTTTAGGTGAAGGTCTGAGTCTGGTGAAGGTTGATGGTGGAGAGTGGAATCTGAAGCAGCTGCTGTTTGCAGATGATACTGCACTGGTGGCTGATTCAGAGGAGAGATTGAGACAGTTGGTAGAGGAGTTTGGAAGGGTGTGTGAAAGGAGGAAATTGAAAGTAAATGAGAATAAGAGTAAAGTGATGAAGTGTACAAGGTTGGTAGATGGTAGGGGGATGAATATAGCTTTGAATGGCGAGTTGCTTGAGGAGGTAGAGTGTTTTAAATATCTAGGGTCACATGTTGCTGTGGATGGAAGAATAGATGCAGAAGTGAAGTTTAGAGTAAATGAAGTAGGAAAGGTGCTGGGAGGAATGAAAAAAGTGTTTAGATGTCTTTGGCTTAGAATGGATGTAAAGAGAAGGTTGTATGAGGGTGTTGTGGTACCGACTGCATTATATGGGGCTGAAACATGGAATATGGGTGTAGCAGAGAGGAAAAGTTTGAATGTAATGGAGATGAGGTGTCTGAGGAGTATGTGTGGAGTGACGCGTATGGATCGAGTGCGAAATGATGAAGTGCGAAGGAGAACTGGAGTTGTTCGGGAGATGGCTGGTAGAGTTGAGCAGAGGGTGTTGCGATGGTTTGGGCATATGGAGAGAATGGATAATGAGCGATTGGTGAAAAAGATAACTAGATCCGATGTGAGAGGTGTAAGGCTGAGAGGAAGACCACGAATAGGATGGATGGACAGTGTGAAGAGAGCACTGGATGCGAGAGGGATGTCTGTTGAGCAAGGAAGAGTGGCTGTGTGTGACAGAAATAAATGGAGAGAAATTGTGAATGAATAAGTGATGACGCAGCCCTGAGGGGATATTCTCCCGCATTTGGTCTGATCAGCTAGTCAGGTCAGGTGCGGGTAAGGGGATGGGTCTGTTATGATGTGGCAGGGGTAAACCAGCTCTGCTGTCGGGCCCTGCTGTGGATGTCACTGATTGCATTGCGCAGTTGACCCTTGTGCGGTGTGGTGCGGTGAGGATCTGTCCGTTCTCCCCTTGGGGCTAAGATGCGAATGAATGTGTTTGAATGGATGAGTAAATGGGGAGTGTGTCATCCTGTCTCGGCTACCTCCCTTTCCTTGGGGGAAGCAGCCTAGGTATATAGATAGATAGAATTTATACATGCCACCCAAGAAAAACTCCCGGGATAGAGGTGACTATGAAGACCTGGTAGAAAGTACAATACAGAGATAAAGAACCCTACTACATAGAATGCAAGAAAAATATGAAAAAATAATATTAGCTGGGGATTTCAACACAAATATAAATCTGAATACACAACAGTAGATGTAAGAAACTAATAAAGCTGTTGGGATCAAAAGCTCCTGGATCTTATACAAGAGTTCCTCTTAACATGTAAAGGAAAACACCAGATAAAGAGGACCAGAAGAACCATCATTATTAGATCTTATATGTGGTAGGTGAAGGCGGTCACCATCCACTCACTTGATGTAGTGTTGCTCTCTGGTGCCTGGCCTTTTCTCTCTTCTTTCCTCCCTTCCTCTTGTCCTTCTTTCTTTCATTCTTTCCTTTCTTCCTCTTGTCTTTCTTTCCTTCATTCTTTCCTCATCCTTCTGTCTACGGGTGACTCTACACTCAGTGACAAGCCAAATGGATTTCCTTATATCAAGAAACCATTTACTACGCTAGGTGGTAATCATATAGCCATATTATGGCGCCTGGTGGTTTAGTGGGTAATTAAGGCTCTCCAATCGGATTGAACCGGTGTAGGTTTATGTCTAAGGGGTGGTTGGGGTTTATTACTCACGTAATGCCACTCAGGGTTGAGTGAAGCTGTCCACTTTTATCTTAAATGTCAGGACCAACTTGCCTAGCCCAGGGCTTCTACGCCCCTCACGGGCAACACTAGTTCAAATGATGATGATGATGATGATGATGATGATGATGATATTTACTAAGCAAGAAAATGAAACTGACCACGTAATGTATCACCCTCCTTTCGGCAAAAAGCGACCATGCAGTATTTAATTGCAATTTCAGGATAGTATATGATATAGTTCGCGATAATGAAAGTTACAAAAAGAGACTAAACTACAAAAAGAGCAACTATCATGACCTAAAGAAATGCTTTACAGAAACAGATTGAGAAAAGGAGCACAGAGGACAAATATAAATATTATATACAGCAAATTCTGTGAATTTTAAGAAACAGGAGTGCACAAAGTAACAAAAATAAGGAAAAAGAAATGGTTTAATACCGAATGTAAAAATGCAAATTAGGGAAGAGATTTGCTGTAGCACCAGTCGAGCAGGGCAGTACTCCCGAGGTGGATGGAAAGCTGATGACAGGGAGTGCTGGAGCTCCCGTTTGATCAGCTCCAGTTTCATTCTCCTTTGCTGAACTTTTTCAGTGTCTCAGTTACACAGAGAGTAGGCCAGCATGCTCTCCAACACAAATTTCTCTAACTATCTACACCAAACTACATGTACAGTACACACTACACTTCCTTTTCCAAAATTTTAAAAAATGGCGTCTCATCACCCAGCCTCGGAGTCCCCAGGGGCGGGGAGACCATAAATGTCCCCATCTTCCTCCCCTCTCCCGGTGACGACTCGAGGTGCCTGGAACCACTGTCTGACTCTCTTCTTCTTCATTTCTGCAACATTCGTGGCCTTTCCTCTAACTTTAGGTCTGTTGAGCACCACCTCTCCTCTAAACCTCACCTTCTTTTTCTAACTGAGACTCAGCTGTCTGAGGCAACTGACAGCAAACCCTTTTCTGTATCCTCCTACTTTCTCTATACTCATTTCAAAGCCAAAGGTGGCTGTTGTGTATATATACGCAACGACTTATCTTGCTCTCGTGTTCCCGAACTCGATTCTTCTGAATTCTCTACACTCTGGCTTCGGCTTTCCTGTCATTCTCTGACTAAATATAACTGTGCTGTTTACTTATCCCCTAATTCTACTGACTATCAAAAATTCTTTGACTATCTTACTTCTACGATGGAACACATTCTATCCATTTCTCCTTTCTCTGAAATCTCCATTCTAGGAGATTTCAATGTTCACCACCACCTTTGGCTCTCCTCTCCTTTCACTGATCCACCTGGTGAACAAGCCTACATCTTTTCTATCCTTAATGACCTAGAGCAGCTAGTACAGCACCCTACCCGTATCCCAGACCGCCTTGGAGAGAGCTCCAACATACTTGACCTCTTCCTTACAACTAATCCTTCTGCTTACACTGTTAGTCTTTTCTCTCTGTTGGGCTCCTCCGATCACAATCTTATCAACTTAACCAGTCCTATCACTCCGGTACGGCCTGTGGACCCTCAAGGGAAACGTCGTCTGTGGCATTTTGGAGCCGTGGATTGGGAGGCCCTCAGGCAGTACTTCTTTGATTTTCCCTGGAATGATTATTGCTTTCATGGTCGGGAGCCATCTGAATGTACCTTGCGCATTACGGAGGTTATTCTCTCGGGCATGGAAGCACACATTCCTTTCTCATATCCTTTGACTAATGCAAGAAAGCCTTGTTTAATCACGTTTGTTCTAATGCTGTCTGCAACAAGGAGAGGGCCTACAAAAGGTACCGGAGCCAACCCACCCTTGAATCACATCATCTTTACGTCTCTGCCCAGAATCGTGCTAAGTCTGTTCTTCGCTCTGCTAAAAATAATTTCATCCGTACTAAATGCTCTTAACTCTCCAACTCGAATTCTTCCAGCTCCTTCTGGCACCTTGCCAAAAACCTTTCTAACAACTTTACCTCATCATCCTTCCCTCCTCTTTTCTACTCTGATGGTTCTATAGCTATTTCTTCTACTGATAAAACAGATCTCTTCACACAGACTTTCTCCAATTCCACCTTAGACGATTCCGGTGCTGTTCCTCCATCACTTCCCGCCTCTGACTTCCTCATGGCTGATATTAAAATTTCTTCAGCTGATGTATTTTCTGCCATCACTGGCCTTAATACTAACAAGGCATATGGGCCTGATGGAGTCCCTCCTGTTGTTCCCAAGAACTGTGTTTCTGTGCTTACAACCTGCCTAGGCAAACTCTTTCGCCTTTGTCTGTCAACTTGTACCTTTCCTTCTTGGTGGAAGTTTGCTCTCATTCAGCCAGTCCAAAAGAAGGGTGACCACTCCCAACCCTCCAACTATCGTCCAATTGCTTTAATGTCCTGTATCTCAAAAGTTTTCGAGTCAATTCTCAATAGAAAAATTTTAAAGCATCTTTCCTATCACAACCTTCTTTCTGATCGTCAGTATGGGTTCCATCAGGGACGCTCCACTGGCGATCTTCTCGCCTACCTTTCAGACTATTTGGTCATCCTCATTTCGGGACTTTGGCGAAAGCTTTGCCATTGCACTTGACAACTCAAAAGCTTTCGATCGAGTCTGGCATAAATATTTAATTTCCAAACTGCCCGCTTACGGTTTCTATCCTTCTATCTGTGCCTTCATTGCTACCTTCCTTTCTGGTCTTTCTATTGCCGCTGTTGTAGACGGCCATCGTTCTTCTCCTAGATCTATCAACAGTGGTGTTCCTCAGGGCTCTGTCCTATCACCGACTCTCTTTTATTCATCAATGACCTTCTAAGCTGTACATCTAACCCTATCCACTCATACGCCGATGACTCCACCCTTCACCTTTCCATTTGGTTCCCGCAACGCCCATCTCAGCAGTTACTTCAACAAACAAGGGATGAGGCTATGGCACACCTAATGTCTGACTTGGCTCGTATCTTTGACTGGGGTAATAATAATCTTGTTGTTTTTAATGCATCTAAGACTCAGTTCTTACACCTATCAACCCGTCAAAATCTTCCACAGGTATACCCACTAATGTTTAATGATATTCATCTTAATCCTGCATGAACCTTGAACATGCTTGGGGTTTCATTTACTCGGGACTTATCTTGGAAAGATCATATTACATCTCTTGTAAAATCTGCACAATTGTTGACTCTATACAGGGGTTTTATCCGCCCCTGTGTGGAGTACAACTCTCATGTGTGGGGAGGCTCCCCACATACAGCTCTTCTCAATAGGGTGGAGTCAAAGGCTTTTCGTCTCATTAACTCTCCTCCTCTTACTAACTCCCTTCAACCTCTGTCTCTTCGCCGCACTGTTGCATCTTTATCTCTTTTCTATCGCTACTTTAATGGTCACTACTCCTCTGAACTGTCTGCATGCATTCCTCCACCTCTACGACGGGCACGTAGCACCCGTCTAGCAGCAAACTCTCATCCCTTTTCTGTCCAACTCTCTAATGCAAGAGTTGACCGTTACTCCCAGTCCTTCATTTATGCAACAGGTCAACTCTGGAACTGTCTCCCTCTTTCTGTATTTCCTGCTGCCTATGATCTCCAGTCTTTCAAACGCAGTGTGTCCAGGCATCTCGAAATGAATGGATCTTGAATTTGGCTCTCTCTTGTATTTTGTTTTTCTCTTGGAGGGAACTGTTATTGCGGGCTCATGGCCTTTGGTTCCTTCTTCCTCGCATAAAAAAAAAAAGACGACAATAGTGAATGCATAACAGCTATATACTGTATAGACAAGAAATGATTATACTTGGATAAGGAGAAAAGCTCAGAGGCAGTTTGAGGAAGACATTATAAACTAGAAAGAGCTCAAAGAGCGCATACCTCCGCCAGTACCATTGCCGTTAAAAAAATCCGGATCCGGATCCGTGGATATAAGATCCGGATCCGGATCCATGTTTTTAGGGTCTTCATCCATGGTTTTAGGATCCTGATCCGTAGTTTTAGGATCCGGATCCGGATCCGCCCCCATATTTAATCAATTCTTTCTTGGGCCATGGCTCACCTTTCCACAAAATTTCATTGAAATTCTTGGAGAACTTATGGAGATATTGTGTGCGATACTCTGAATCCGGATCCGGATCTGTTCCCAAATATAATCTTTTCTTCCTTGGCCCATGGCCCACCTTTCTAGAAAAATTCATCAATATCCATTCATAACTTTTTAAGTAATCCTGCTAAGAGACAGACAAACGGACAAACCAACCAACGCCGGGTAAAACATAACCTCCATGGCGGAGGTAATAAATCTACTGATCAACTGAAGCTGCTCTACAGCTACATATGATGCAAAACTAGTCATATATATATAATACAGTCCATCATGGATGCGGAAAAATCTATATCAATGAAGAAGATATTTGCGAAGTACAGTAGAAAACAGATAATTCCAATCAGTTTGTACAGAGGAGAGTAGATTTGAGAGAGATTAAAAGGAAGAAGCATGCTCACTCAGATTAACAAATACAGACATATGGGAACAAGAGGTCCAGGAATATTTGAGCATATTTGACAAACGAAAAGCAAATGGTCCTGAGGAGATTTCATGTTGAGTATTACATGAATGTGCAGAAGAGTTAAGCAGACCAATACATTTATATTCAAAGAATCCTTAAGTCAAGGTAAACTACCTGATGTTTGGAAGAAAGAAAACATTGTTGCCCACTTCATGAAAGGAAATAGCCAAAATCCACTTTACTATCGGCCAGTATCGTCTGGAAAAACACAATATGATAACAGAAAGACAGTTCGGGTTTAGAAAGGGAAAATCATGTGTTACTAATCAATTAAACTACTACGATACAGTTGTAGAAACACCACAGAAAAGAGAAGGATGGGTAGACAGTATTCATTTGGATTTCAGGAAGGCATTTGGCAGAGGACCACATCAAAGACTTTTATGGAAACTGTACCATCAAGAAGGAATCCAATGTAATCTGTACTGTTGGACATAAGATGTTCTCAGAAAAAAGTGCAATTAAAACAGTAATAAGGGGAAATTACTCATTGTGGAGAGAAGTGACTAGTAGAGTCCCACAGGACTCAGTTCTGGCACCTATTATATTATCAGTATATATAAATGACACTGACAGCAACAATGGAAATGGAAGCTATCTAATATGTTTGCTGATGATGCAAAAATACAAAGGGGTGTTACAAACGGACTCTAGAGAGCTACAAGAAGAATTAAATAAGTTTCATGAATGGAGCAATATAAAGCAAATGGAATTCAATGTGGACAAATGCCATGTCATCAAGTTTGGTAAAAGTTAAAAAAGACCAGATTGGGATTAAAAGCTACGAAGTTCAATTCTACACATATCCGAAAAGAAGGACCTAGGAGTGATTATAAATAACAGACCATCTCCGGCTGACCACATCAGTAAGAAAGTACGGAAGAAGTACACACTGCTTGCTAATATGTAGGTAGCGTTCTCATATGTAAATGAAGACATGCAGAGAAAAGATACTCATATCATTCATTAGACCAAACCTGGAGTATGCATCTGATGTACGGAATCCACATCTCAAGAAACACATAGAACAGACTGAAAAGGTACAAAGGGCCGCTACAAGACGGGCACCAAGCTTAAGGGATCCAAGCTATGAAGAGAGACTAGGAAAATTAAACCTACCAACATTACAAGAAAAAAGGAAAAAAAGAGACATGATTATGCTATATAAATGCATCACAGGAAAAGAGGAAATAGACATGAGTATATAACCTATGGGGAGTCAACAACAAGAGGACACTGCAGAAAACGGCATTAAAAGAGAGGTCTTAAAGACGTAAAGAAATTCAATTTCCCAAATAGAGCAATTGATCAGTGGAAAACACTACAAAATGAAATAGTTTGTGACAAAACTATTCATAAATTTAAGGACATGTATGGTAAAAATGGTTCAAAACACGGGATAGCACGAGCTTGACACATTCCTGTAAAGATACAATTCGTCCACAACTTTTCGAGGTATTTTGGCAACACACACACACACACACACACACACACACACACACACACACACACACACACACACACACACACGACATTTTCCCAACATGAAAAGTACTTGGACACTTCATTCTAATATTTCTGTTGATGGTTTTGACAGCCAAAGTTATACGATTCTCTTCAGCTAAGAGTGAGTCGTACCGACCTGAGAATGTTAATACAGGTATCATTCATCATATCATGGAGAGGACAACCCTAGCTCCCACTTCCAGTAATGCTAAATGATGTTATTCAAGGCGAGCCAGTCACAGATGCTCGAGTTTTGATACTTGCACAATAACTTTCTTTCCATTGGCGCTAAAGCTAAATGATCTTATCAAGCTGAGAATCAGCAGTGGAGCCTGAAAGTGCTGATACTCGTAATGTGATCCTTCTCATGGCCAGGACACCTCTAATATTCCATTTAAACTAACGCTAGATAATTAATTTGCGAGTGAGTCAAAGATACCTACGAGATTTGAGAACTACATAAATCTTTCAGCAGGGTTCTCACGTACTGAGATGGTGTTCTGCTGGGCGAGGTATTTCACTTTTTGTACATATATATATTATTTGCATCCTCTTGTATACAATCTCTCAATTGGGGTCGATAGCTGACTCAAATGAAGTAGCTCTTGACTCCTCTGGTTCTCTTTCACAGACTGATTGTCCCCTACATTAATCCATGACTAGACTGTCACACTGCCACATCGCAGAACTTCTGCCTGTCAGATTTCCTGTATTCCTTGAAATGAATCTCTTTGGAACTTGCTTCCCCAGCGTGGTTTAGGCTACCCCAAAACACCAACTTCCGGCTGTTCAAGGCCAACCATTATATATATATATATATATATATATATATATATATATATATATATATATATATATATATATATATATATATATATATATATATATATATATATATATATATTTTCCTGAGGACACCTGTAATCTGGTGTATGGATTACTTTTTTATTGATCTGTTTTTCTTTCCTCGGATCTGTTATGGTAAGAAAAGAAAAAGTACCTCGACTGACAGTCAGCAGGTGATGAATACAGGTGTGTTTAATGCAGAAAGGCATTGCATATCTGCAGTTGATGGTGTTCTGTTGCTCGAGGTATTTTCCCATTAGTGTAGGCGTATTAGTTACGTTTAGCTATTTGTATCTTTAGGTTTAGGTGTAGGGTAGCGATTTGTTTGTTATGTTAATCTGTATTAGGTTCTTTGATTATATTTTTCTAAATTACTTGATATTAACATAAACATATAAAAATTAAACCAACCATAAATATAAAAAAGAAATAAAATATTTGTCTTAACGACTTGCGCCTTTGGCCCAGTGGTCGGTAGGGATTAAAAAAAAAAAAAAAAAAAAAGGTAATGAGCGTACGGTATGATTAGTAATCTACAATCAAGGGAAACAGTGAAAAATCAACAGTCTACGGGAGGCGCATCTACAGTATACAAAAATTAACATTACCTATCGTGTCTGCTAGCTATGTAGTAGTGTTTTCAGAGGTATAGATACTGTCCAAAAAAGGTCACACGCATCATAAAAATAGCGCGGCTGGCTCAAGGACGTGGTTGCAGCCTCCGAATGTGACGCATTACTAAAAATTGTCTGTTAAAAAAAAAAAAAAAAAAAGGCAACGGCCTAGAGAAAGGCAAAAGTATTTACACTGATGTCAAATAAACGACGCTTTGTGGTTCTAAGGAAGGGCACAGTTCCTGACCCCCAACCTCAACCCGGAAAGTAAGCATTCAATTTTGTGCCTTATGGTTATGAACGTGTTGATTCTACCCCAGCCAAACGATAAGATGGCAATTACGGTGGGGATGACGATGATGATGACAATGAAGAAGGTCATAAGGTAGAGAGAAGGCAGATTAGTGACACCTTTTGTGTTGAAGGCTGAGACAGGAGTTGTTGTTCCCCAGCTAAGGAGTTATTGCATGTCTTAGGAGGTTAGGATCCAAAATGAACTTCGTGTAGTCGATACGCATTAACGTAATCCTTCTTCCTCGCACCTCGTTATACAAACTCAAAAAGTCAGATTACATTATATATATATATATATATATATATATATATATATATATATATATATATATATATATATATATATATATACACACACACACACACACACACACATACCGATAAACAGATGAAACAGACATATATACACATCTGTACATCGTTGCTTCCTATTATTTTAGACATTTTTGAAATTAGTTACATTAACACTGAATGGACTGCTCATACTAAGAAATATTAATGTTACAGCATTTAGGACACATGATTATCTAAAAACACAATTCCAGGGTCAGTAGTACAGGTATTCTATAATACGTGTGATATAAATCCCAGTCTTCGCGAGTTATTCAATTTCATAAATCATATACTGGTCTGGGATCCGTTCTCATCTCTCTGCGTCATGCCTTGTATCTCAACACTGTTTCTTCAGGGTCCACTGCCTGATCCTACCCTCTGTCGCCCACTTCTTACAAAGAATTTCAGGATTATACTAGAGACTCAAGGATAATTCTTTAGTTTTTATGTATTCTACTCCGTTTCCTAAAGTCCACCAATTGTTCTACATGCATTATATCACGACATAAAGCTTCACATGTCCTCACTTCGGCACTAATACTCACTGTCCATACTGAATACAAGGCAAGTTTGTCATGATCATGGCATCTGCGATGGTATTTGCAAGGGTACTTTTAATTAATGTCGGCAGGTCTTGAGGAAGAACAGCAAAGTCGGTTCTAGCAAAATTTGGATCCGTAAAACAGTTCCTTGACCCACCATGGAATAGATCTCCTGTCTCTAATGCCAATAGTCCAGGACCCTTCCATTTGAGAGTCACCTCTTGATGCACCCTGGGGACATCAAAGATGTAGGAAGAAAGCGGGGACTGTGGATAAGTCTGCATTCTGTGACAGAGTCGCGTTGCGCTGCAAAAAATCATTAATTATTCAGAGACAGATGGAGACCCCGACCATCCACTCATTGTAGGGTAACCTTCAGGTAGCTTACAATAAGTAGCAAGGCAAAAGGTTTCTTGTTGTCCCGCAAACCATTTACTACATTACGTTGTAGCCTTATAACCCAATGGATACATGATGATCAAGTGAGTTAAAGCGCTCTAGCCAGTTGTGTCTCATAAGGGTTTTCATGTGACAGGTGGTTCGGGTTATTACTCTCATTATACCACTCAAATAATTAGACTGGTCATTTTAACTCCACAAACACTGGAGTAGCTAGACTAGCCCCAGGGCTCCTATTTTCCTGATGGGGCAATACAGAACTGCAATGTACATATATATATATATATATATATATATATATATATATATATATATATATATATATATATATATATATATATATATATATATATATATGAATCCGTACCTCATTTCCTGACCCTGTCCTACAGCTACAACACAGCAGATCAGGTCCACATGCACAAGACCTTCTTAGATGAGCGATTCATAAACACTGGGTTGCAACCCAAACTGGGTCGCCAAGTCATATGTAACAGGTGGGCAAGGACCTCCTGTGGCTGTACTAATTTCTGTTGTCACACCGTGGTGTATGCGATGTGATGCGAGACTGAAGCAAGTTAGTATTTGCTGTGTTACTGGACGATTTGATTCTCACTAATTAGTTTCTTTGTCTGTTTATGAGGGTATGGTAATAAATGTTGTAAATCTTTACAGGAGTCAGCATTCTCAAAACGGTCAAATCGGGCAAAAAATCAAAGATGTTGCCCTTGTAGAGGAACCCCGGTCGGTCTGGCTGTACACTCCATTAACTGAAGGCAAGCAACCGCCCTTGCAGGCCATTCTGTGCAGTGAACCAATGTTCCCTTAGTGTAGACATAGCCTTGCCAAACCGAGGTCCGGGAAAAGGAATATTTTTTTTCCCGAATGGATGCCACATTTGCGTCCTTCCACCCAGTTAACTGGGGCACCATAGTTGGCTCCACATCACCCCTTTATTTGGTTATACGGTTACTACCTATCACTGTCAATGGTTTCCTGACTTACAGGAAATCTTTAGGTTTGTCAGTCAATGTAGAGCCATTTTTATTGCTTTGGAAAGAAAAGTAATAAATGTGAGAGGAAGAGTGGAAGAAATATGACGACAGGAGGACCCACACACACACACATACACACACACACACACACACACACACACACACACACACACACACACACACAATGATAAAGGAATAAGTACATAGATGGTCACCATCGTCTTCTCGGAGGCGGTGGTTCAATCGGTAGAAAGGTGGCCTTCAGTCCTACCGGACCCAGGTTCAAATCCCCGCTGGGGCAGGGACCAGTTTAAAGATTTGAATTTCATAAGAATTGTCATTACTTATCTACCAGAGCACCTACCAACATGTCGTAAAAGTACCCCCACTAATACCAATACACCAGTCCTGTATGAGACAGCCCTAGCATGTATGGAAGGTGGGTGTTCGCGCCGAAGTGTTGACATGTAGAGGTGTACGGTATACAGGAGGGCTAGTGGGCCTTGGGAGCAGGCTGTGAAGCCAATGCCCAGAGTCCGACACAAAAAAAAAAAAAAAAAAAAAAAAATCTTCCACCTGTCCTAAGTAGTATATCATTATAGGCCTGTCGGAATACCAGGGATAAGGTGACGTACGTGTGTGTGTAAACCCTCATATCTTTAGGTACACAAGTGGTAAAGTACGAATTCCAAAGTTAATATAATACATCATCCATCTTTTTATAATAATTGTTACAAAATTTTCCAACTAAACTGCATTGAAAACAAAAAATATGAACAACAGCATGAACTCCTAAACTTTCATCACTGGTTTCCACTTTGTGGAAATGGTAATGATCAGCAGTTTGCTACGGTGCGCGAGGACTGGTACCTGAACGCAAGTACCACCGAAATACTGTACCTTTTTATATTTATTTCCACCGTTGATGTCACTCAATTTGCAACGAAAGAGAAGCCGCAGGGGTTCTTATACCCTTTTCATTGTCAGTTCTGGCCACTGATGAGACATTTCATTTGTTTGGGCCCAGCAGTCCTCTTATATGTACAGCGGGGTGCTAATAATAATCATCCCTCATACTCATCGTCGCTAATACCCTCTGTCCATCTTCCCAACAGAGTCCTTTCCCCAAATCCCAGAAGTACACTTACGTGCTTTACATTTCCACATGTCACCATGTAGGATAATATTCACCAACCTTGTTGAATACACTAATTTTTTTTTTTTTTTAATCAGAAGAGAAGACACAGGTTTTGTCGGCATAGAATGACGGTGTCAATAGAAGTCTTACATCTTTCCAGGTAACGCAAAATAAATTACTGAAGAAATTGCTACGAAGTCTTCTGTGTCAAGGACCCATATTCTCGTCGGGTAAGGAGGCTCCCTAGCACCTCTTTCTAAGTGATCTATTTTTGCGTACTGCTGGCTAATACCGTTTTGTGCGTTATTTATGCAGAGCGTGGTGATAGAATGATATAGGTAAGACAGAAGAGGATGGCAAGGTGTAATAAGCAAAATAAATTGCTGAAAAAAAGTTGTTAGGGAGCTTCCTTAACTGAAAAGAATACTGGCCAAGGAGACTACAGTTATTATTCTGGCTGGATTAGGAGAATTCGTAAGACCTTCCCTTCACCAACTATCTGCAGGATTCACCTTAATATCCCCTTGTGCTTCATCACTACAAACACTGCCAATATAATGATGATATAAATAACAGGAAAAAGAATATGTAGATGCAATGCGCAAAAATCGGTAAGGAACATGTGCCACGAAACCGCTTTGGCCGACAATAAACTACCAATTTTCTCCTTGCATATGAAATTTATTAACACTTTTTCCTCGGTGATTCATTTCTTTACATCTTCTTAAATACAAATGACCCAAGTTATGTCGATACTGAGAAAAGCTAAAAAAAATATGCTTGCAAATATTTAAGTGCGTTATTAAAAATCAATCGCTGTGGAAGAGATACTACGATGTCTCCAGTCCCAAAGATACAGTAATATGGCTTATTCTTTATTATTATGAGAAAGTTAGTAACACTTCTTTCCAGGCAGTTTATTTAGTACTTTTTGTTCGTTTGTGATAGAAATTACGTCAGCCATAGTAATAATAATAATAATAATAATAACATAGTAATAGCTGAAATAAAGTAACAGGAGACTATCATGGTGTAATACGGAAAATAAACCGCCAAGAAAAATGTGTAACGAAGTCTTCCATGCAAGTGAAAACAAAGCTCCACGACTTCTATGTATCACAGCTGCAAATGGAGAGCAATTATTCGGTCTTATCCTTCATTTTTAGAGTAAGGGATACCAGCCGGATAAAGAGACCTGTGTACGTCAGCGGTTTACTTTCTCTGCATATGGTCAGGTTCAAGGCACATTATATAGCACAACCTTTAACCTTTCAACAGGAGGTCGTCCCTGATGCATTATTTTTCTGAATAACTCCAGATGGCTTTATTCCATTTAGGACAGCCCCATCGATTTCAAGGGGTTAAACTTAATCTTCGTTAAGTCCTTAACTAATCGAGTTCCTAGCTTGAATATTTGCGTTTGGTGGTATCTTGATTCAATTGAAAATACTTTCTATTTGTAATCAGTTGACTTATATCAAGGAGTGGCTATAATCATATCGCCTCCATGCTGCGTGTCCCCCGCCATCAGACTGGAGGTCTCCAACTCACATCATCATTCACTCCATCTCTTCACCACATCCTCGATGTCCCCTGCTTCCTTTCCCCTCCCCCTCCCCATATCTCATTCGCATACACTCTCCAGGCCAATCTCTCAATACACATTCTCTTCTTATGGCAGTGGTTTCCAACCTGTGGGGCGCGCCCCCCTAGGGGGGCACGAAGGGCTGCCTGTGTGGGGCGTGAAGGCTTGATAATAAAGAGGGTAATTATTTTTGAAAACTATGAATTATGATGGAATTCAGTAATTTCTAAATATGGAGAAAATATTTCAGATATGAATAAGAAATCTAGTTATCTGAATATATTAACAATTCCAAAGATTAAGAATCTATGATATTTATGGACATGTGCCAACTATGCCAGTAAATTCCGGTATTTGAGGAAGGGGGTTGTTGGGAACGTGTCATTCAGTGAGGGGGAGCGAGAATTGGAAAAGGTTGAAAACCACTGCCTTATGGTCAGACCATCTCAAGGTACTTCTGTCACTTTCCAGTACACTCGCATTAACGTCATAGCATCCCCTAACTTCCTGTTTGTGTCTCTCCATATGACATAAATGTTCCTCAGAAAAAAAAAAAAAAAAAATCATTTCTACACCTCTATGTTTTGTGTCCGTCCAACAAAATCCAAGCTTCACTTCCATTGTTTAGTGTGGATCAGAGTATTGTCCTGACAAGACTTCTTTACATCCATGTTTTTTATGCAAGAAAAAATGAACCACAAACCGTTCCTTCAAAAAAAAAAAAAAAATACAACAGAGAGCCAAATTCAAGATTTGTTCATTTCGAGATGCCTGGACACAATGCGTTTGAAAGATTGGGAATCATAGGAAGTTGGAAATACTGACAGAGGGGGACAGTTTCAGAGTTGACCTGTTGCATAAATGAAGTACTTGGAGTAACGGTTAACTCGTGCATTAAAGAGTTGGACAGAAAAGAGATGAAGTTTTGTTGCTAGACAGATGCCATTCACTCACTATAATGCTGGAGGGATGCAAGCAGACAGTTCAGAAGAGCAGTCACCATTGAAGTAGCTATAGAAAAATAGTAAAGATGCATCAGTGCAGCAAAGACACAAAGGTTGAAGGGAGCCAGTAAGAGAAGGAGTGCTAATGAAATGAAAAGCCTTTGACTCCACCCTTTTGAGAAGAGCTGTATGTATGGTGCCTCCCCACACACGAGAGTTGTCCTCTACACAGCGGTGAATACTACCCGTGTACAAAGTCAGCAACTGTGCAGGGGTAAAGAGGGCGTGGAGTCGGCTTAGCACACTTAATCTCTTGGAAGCAGATTTTACAAGAGAAAATATAACCTTTCCAATAAAGATCTGGAGATAGTGAAATCCCAAGTATGTTCAAAGATGATGTACGATTGAATTGGATATTATTAACTAGTAGGGGATACCCCTGTGAAAGATTTTGAAGGATGGAAAGATGTAAGAACTGAGTTTTTGATGCATTAAAAATTAATAATAATAAGATTACTTTTGCCCCAGTCAGAAATATTAGTCAAGTCAGACATTAGTTGTGTGATACCCTCATCTGTTGTTTGTTGAAGTAATGGCTGAGATGGACACTGTAAGAAGCAAATGGAAATGTGAAAGGTGGAGCCATCAGTTTATGCTGAACAGCTCAGAAAATTATTGATGAATAGAATGATGCAGAACTCTGATGAAAACCACCGTTTATACCTCTGGGAGAAGAATGGTGGCCGTCTACAAAGGAAGGTATAGAACGGCTAGAAAGGAAGCTAGAGATGATGCCACAGACAGAAGGATAGAAAGTGTAAGAGTAGTTTGGAACTTACTGCTTTATGCCAGACTCGATCAAAAGCCTTTAAGCTGTCAAGTGCAATGGCAAAGCTTTCGCCCAAGTCCCAAAACAAAAATGACCAGGAGTCTCAAAGGTAGGTGAAAAGATCGCCAGTGCAGCATCCCTGACGAAACCCATATCATAAATGGAAAGAAGGCTGTGATAGGAAAAGTGATTTACTTTTTCTTGTTCATAAGAAGAGATTCAAAAACTACTGAAATACAGGATGTTAAAGCAACTGGGCGAAAAGTAAGAGATCTGGGGATGGTCATCCTTCTTTGGGACAGGCTGAATGCAGAATGAGAACAAACTTCCAGCAAGAAGGAAAGGAACAAGATGACAGACATAGGCTAAAGAATTTACCCAAGTAGTGTGTAAGCACAAAAGTACAGTTCTTGAGAACGAAAGCACAGTTCTTGAGGACAACTGGAGGGACTCCTTCATGACCATATGCTTTGTTAGTATTGAGGCCATTGATGGAAGATTTTACATCAACTGAAGATATTTTAATGTCAGTCTTGATGAAGTCAGATGAAGTGATGGAGGAACAGCACCGAAACTGTCTAAGGTGGAATTGGAGGAGATAAAGTCTGAGCGAAGAGTTCTGCTTTATCAGTAAAAGCAACGGCTACAGGGCCATCAGAGCAGAAAAGAAGAGGGAAGGATGACGAGGTAAAGTTGTTAGAAAGGTTTTTGGCAAGGTTCCAGAAGGAACGGGAAGAAATTGAGTTGGAGAGTTCAGAGCATTTTATGAATCATATTATTATTAGCAGAGCAAGGAACAGACTTACTCATTGCATGATTCCAGGCAGAAAAATAAAACAGACTCAGAAGTGGATTGGCTCCAATAATTTTTGTAGTCTCTCTCCTTGTTGTGGGCAACATTAGAACCATTTTTTTTTTTTTTTGCATTTGTCACACTGAACGAGAATAAAGAAATATATGCTTCCATGCTTAAGAGAATAACCTCCATAATGCATGAGGCACACTCAGATGGCTCCCGGCCCTGGAAGCAATAATCATTCTGGGAAAAATCAAAGAAGTATTGCCTGAGAGCCTCCCAATCAGTAGCTCCAAAGTGCCAAAGCCACTACTTCATGGCAGGGTCCACGGGCCTTCCCGGAGCGATAAGACAGGTTACTGTGATAAGGTTGTAGTCTGAGGAGCTCAACGTAGAGAAAAGATAAGCAGTGTAAGCAGAACAATTAGTTGCAAGGAAGAGGCCAAATACGTTGGAACTCCCTCCATGGCATCAGGGATACAGGTAGGGTGCTGTACAAATTGCTCTAGGTCATTAAGGAAAAAAAAAAGATGTAGGCTTGTTCACCAGGTGGATCAGTGAAAGGAGAGGAGAACCAACAGTGGTGGTGAACATTGAAATCATCTAGAATGGAGATTTCAGAGAAAGGAGAAACTGATAGGATGTGTTCCAGCTCAGAAGTAGCATAGTTTAAGTGCATTTTCGCCCTTCATACAGGTGGGATGGAGCCAGGACGGCTTGAATGACTTGTGGGTGATTTTTTTTTTCGTAACTCGTTCGGTATCCGTGTGTGTGTGTGTGTGTGTGTGTGTGTGTGTGTGTGTGTGTGTGTGTGTGTGTGTGTGTGTGTGTGTGTGTGTTCTCTCTCTCTTTCTCTCTCTCTCTCTCTCTCTCTCAGGACTGAAATGAAAATTTTCCTTCTATGTGGAATGCTAACCAAAGCAATCGAATCCTGTCTACACGGCTAGCGGATCACTGGAGTCCACTCTTTGACAGATATTGCTTTTCGTCCTGCTAGGTCACCCTCCTCATTGAGAAAAACGAGTAGGCTAGCCGGTTCAATCGCCGACGACCCAACCATGAAACAGGTAGTACTAAATTACGTGGTACCAGTAAGACATCAATACCTCACCTGGCCATAGTAATATCAATCCGAAAATAAACTGTTATAATGGTACACGCTTCATGAGACACCATGTGTGTCAAAAATATCCATAAATTATAGAGACCAGGGAAGTTCTGCCAGAGATCAATATGATTGGCTCCATCATCGTCAGATCCCGCAACTGAATACTTACACCGCAATTGGCCATCACCACCCTATTGAGTCTAACATACTCACTCTATATTTTGTGCCATTCAGAGACATAGTAAACGAACAATCATCTGATGAGGTCGTCGTACCGTTGTAGTTATTTACTGTATGCGCGCGCGCGCGCGCACGCACACACACACACACACACACACACACACACACACACACACACACACACACACACACACACACACACACACACACACACACACACACACACACACACACACACACACACACACACACACACACACACACACACACACACAGTCGACTTCCACAAGCATTATTCTCAGTGTAGACATCCTTTCTCAAGCTGAATCTTGCCAGCTTGGAAAAATGTTTAATTTTCTCATTCTCCTCACGAAGAGGTCAGGTCGGGACAATGGATTTCACAGGGTCTATTATCTCCATTCTTAAACTGCTTGTTTATCTATACAGCTGATATGAATATATGTTCATTCTGGAAGCCGCATACACAGTATTATGACTTTCATTTCATTCGATTTCAAGTTTTAAGTTTTTTTACTATTATTATTATGACTGTACACTTTGTTTATATTTTCTTTCCATTATTATTCACATTCATTTCCACCAGATTCTCTTGCACTTTAGTTTATCCATGTAACTTTGCTTTGTGGCATTTACAAAGCCAGAGAAAGAAATTGTTTAACCGTGAAGTGCAGTGCCTACTATCCACCCACAAGCAATATTTCTTATTCCTGTTGCTCAGTTCTCAATTTCTTGCTGTTTCACTATTCCATTGAGTCTGTCTGTCTGTCAGTCTGTCTCTCTCTGTCTCTCTCTTTCTCTCTCTCTCTCTCTCTCTCTCTCTCTCTCTCTCTCTCTCTCTCTCTCTCTCTGCCTTCCTTCGTCTTCCTTTTCTCCTACTATTCTCAGTCTTTCTTCTTCTTCGTCTTCTTCTCTTTTTTTCAGTTTCCTTCCAATTCGCACTTCGTTTCTCTCACAGTCTCTAAGTTATCCCCTCTCCCCTTGGCCAGCGCTCCCTACCTTTCTTCTCCCCACATTTCCCACCAGGTTTCTTCTTTCTCTCCTTTTCCATCACCTCTCCTTCACTCTGTCGCCCTCCAATTCATTGACAGAAGTTCCTATAGCCCACGTCTAGTACAATGCCGTATCTTAACCAGGAAACCTGTAGTGCAGGCACCTTCCTGTCTTTCCCTCCCTGCCTTTTCTCTCCTTCTCCCTTTTCTCCTGCCTTTTCTGATTTTTAGCCCTTTCACCATATCTTTTCCCTCCGTACTATATATTATTTCTCTTTTCTGTTTCTCATAGTTATTTCCTTCCTCGCTGCGTTCTTCTTCAAGTCTCAAATTCCGTTTGCCACTACCTCTCTGCCTCTCCCTTTCCTCCCCTACTGTTCCTTTGAGTCAGTTCATATCTACATACCCTTACCTCCTTTCTCTGTAACTTCCTCCTAGTTTTTTTTTCCCTCTTTCGTCCCTATTGCCCTCCCAAACCTCTCCATTTCCTTTCTCTCCCTTTGCATTCCCTCCAGTCTCCCTTTCTTTTCACTTTCTGTACCACTCTATGTCTTCTTCCGCTACGCCGTGCCTCTCCATGCCTGCACCTCATTTGCCGAAAGGCTCAAGCTCTTATAAGCCACCTGCATTACAAGGGACCACCTCAATCATGGGAGACCCTACTTTTCTCAGCAGCTTAATTGCTTTGTGGTCTGGCATATGAGTATTCTCATTATTACGGGTTTCTTTCCTAATTAGGCTACCCACTTTAACTTCTCGGTCAAATATATGCCTAGGAAATTACTGAGATTGGTCACGTCCGAGACAGAATTCTGACATATTTTATGCGCGTTTCCGTGGGCCGATTTCTTAAGCTGTTTTTTTCTACTTCCACCTTTGTGCATGTCGTTTGTCAGTTAAATCCTTTTTCTTTTCTATTTAATTCTTGTACCTCCTGACGATTTTATTCACGGGTTCACTAAGTCGATCCTTTTTATATTTTTCCGAACACCTTTAGTCAAGCGGCATTGTTTTCTGTTCTAATCACAGTCACATGATTCTATACAGCTTAGGGAGAGACATGCTGTAACGGGGTTAATGCAGGTCCTTCTTCTTTAAACATTCCCGAAAAGAAAATAAATAAATCGTCTGGAGGCAGCAGGGTTAAAAAAAAAAATTTACACCAAATTAATTTCGTCAGCTTAAAGGGAAGGTTAGCTGTAGCCTTCAGTGACTTCTAAACGATGGCATATTTAGGTTACTGTGTTGTTCGCGTACGGGATGTAGTTTTGATTTTTTGAGGGGTTATTTTATTAATAAATATAATTATTTGGAAAGGCCTTTTCGTAAAAATTTTTTGGCTCTCTTGCTTCACTGTGTACTGTACACCTTTACTTATTTAAGAAGGAAATGTAAAAGAGACAAAAGAATCAATGTTAATTTCGTATCCTAATTGTAAGAGCCTTACGAACTTAGGGTGAAGGCCATGATTCAGTGAGTTCAATGGATGTAAGATTTAGGTATTTACGCTAGAGTGGTGGTGACACGTAGACGTCTGTGGCATACAGGACTACTGGTACTCACAGAATGAGCTATCAAGTCCAGGGGCAGAGCTAGACGCATAAGAATTAGGTGCATAAAATTAGGAAGTAACTTCCCAGCAAAGTTATTACTTGTCTGATCTAACACACTACAGCAAAATGTCCCTTCAACCCAACTTACCTGCACACGTTATCATCCATTTCATGACATTTTGTTGAGGCTCTGTTGTCGCAAGACTTTTTTTTTCCCCCTTGTGTGTGTGTGTGTGTGTGTGTGTGTGTGTGTGTGTGTGTGTGTGTGTGTGTGTGTGTGTGTGTGTGTGTGTGTGTGTGTGTGTGTGTGTGTGTGTGTGTGTGTGTGTGTGTGTGTGTGTGTGTGTGTGTGTGTGTGTGTGGTGGGGTGGGGTTGTAGAGATATTGGTGAAAGGAGATGGGATTTGTGTGTGTGTGTGTGTGTGTGTGTGTGTGTTGTTACCGGCCCACTGTCAGGCTGCTAATCTGGGGACTGACCGCGGATTGCCACCAGCCTGCTTTCCAACCGTGTGAAGTTCCAATCTGAGTCCAACCTTGTAATGTTTGACTTTAGCAACGACCTATTTTTTTTTTTTTTTTTTTTTATGTGTCCGACTCTGGGCATAGGCTTCACAGCCTGCTATCAAGGCCCAGCAGTCCTCTTACATACCATATACCTCTACATGTCACCACTTGAGCGCTAACACCCACCGTCCATACTGAATACATGCTAGGGCTGTCTCATACAGGAGTGGTGTATTGGTATTAGCGGGGGTATTTTTACGACATGTCGGCGGGTTTTCTAGTAGATCAGTAAAGCCGGATTTAATGAAATTCAAATCCCTAAACTGTTCCCTGTCCCAGCCGGGATTAGAACCTGGGTCCGTTAGGACTGCAGGCCACCTCTCTATCGATTGAGCCACCGCCTCCCCCCCTCTGTTTACTCAGCTATGACCCTGTCTGGAAGGCGCTGCATTAGATATGATAAAGGCCAACCCGTGCCGATTTAAAAGGAAGGAAAGGAGGTGGAGCCACACTCAGCTGATGACTACCCCCATAGGATGCACTTGCCAACCATAGCACAATGACCAGTCATGTAGATGGCTGGGAAGTGATATAGTCCTGTTGTCGCATAGTTCATTGAAGGAGAATGGGTGTGGCTGCTGCGATTTATCAGAGTGACTAGTGGTGGAGCACTCACCACTCTCACTAAAGCCACTTCTTAGTTACTCTACCTAGTCTAAGTTACCTGGTGACAGTGTAAGTAGTACTCCAAGATGACTGTCGTATCATAAGTTCAGAATTGTCATTTACGTTAAGTTGTACACAGCAGCGTAGTAATGTAACTGTTCCAATTTACTGTGCACTGTATTAGCAGAAGTTTCTTGATTGATCTTAGTTGAGTAAGTTTGTGATTCTAGTCAGGAAAGAAGTGTCCTGTTGTGCTCGTGTTACATTAAAGAACCTAATTTTAATGTGCAATTATTTTGTCGGTGAAGTAAGGCTTATTTAAGTTGTTACTGGCTTTGATTTGAAACCTCAGAAAGAGATCTCCCTGCATGGACCATAACATTGTGTGTGTGTGTGTGTGTGTGTGTGTGTGTGTGTGTGTGTGTGTGTGTGTGTGTGTGTGTGTGTGTGTGTGTGTGTGTGTGTGAATGGTCATGTGTGCATCTACATACTAGCGTGTGTGCTTGTGTACGTCCCCGAAAATAACCCTCATAAATATTTACTAAGTAAATAGATAGTTTGACTGTTGTTAAGAGAAAGCATGGGAATGAGGTGGTCAGCAGGAAGAAAAGGAGACCAAGGTAAAGGGGGCGAAGTACATGAAACCAAGGAAGAAAGAATAGGAGAAGGATAAAACCGAGGTGCCTGGGAGGATAAAGTTGCTTTTCGGCTGAACTCTCAATGCATTCTCTCCAAATTACGGTGGACACATAGAACCCATCTAGCAACAGTTTCCCCTCCTTTCTGTACAGCTCGAGGAGTGGTCATTAAAATGTAGTAGGGAAAGAATTGCATGAAAGCCCCATTTTCTAGGCCATCTCCTCATGGGATACAGCATCAGGTGGTAGACAGGCAGATAGATAGATAGATAAATAGACAGATAGGCAAAGAGATAGACTGACTCCTCCAGAAGGTATCGTCAGGCAATAAAATGAGGGATCCAGATGGGTGTCCAGGTATAGTGAATCCCAACTATTTTCAATTGTACCCAGTTTTCTCTGAAAAATTTACATAAAATCATCGGGGAAAAATATATATATATATATATATATATATATATATATATATATATATATATATATATATATATATATATATATATATATATATATATATATATATATATAAAGAAAATTCCTTCTCGTATAAAACTGACCTTCGTGATGAAGTTTTTTATGTAGCTGTACGAGAAAACAATGTATGATAATGCATATGCACCTCGGTATCTCTGTTTATTTGTCTGTCTGTCTCTGCCTGTCTGTCTGTCTGTTAACAACTTTAAGCGAAAACTAATAGTGCGATTTTGACTAAATTACGGGGATGATGGGCTATGACCTGATCACCTAATTAAATTTGGGGCCATATTGGGCCAAGGCCTAGGCTGTAGGGCCAAAAAATGTATAAAAAAAAGGGGGGTGAGAGGTAAAAATAGTTTTTACGTCATAACTCCTTTCAAATTCGTCATATCGACATCAAACCTAAACTCAAAGGTGCTTCTTTCAATCTGCATCCTATGACATGCCTCATTACATCAGGGGGGTCACACCTCAGTTAGCGGTAGCGGGGTCAAAGTTTGGTGGGTCGGGCCTAAAATTTCAAATGGGCATAAACTCGTCTATTTTCACCCGATTTTCTCCAGATTTGATATATGACATCTTTGAACAGATATCCTGTTATGTTTATATATTAGAACTAAAATGACTGCCGGGGACAGGTTTGCTGTGCCTTGGCACCGCTTCTTGTTTTTCTTGTTACTATAAACTTTAGTTATGTCTGTCATCAACGAGTTTTAAAATATGTGTAAAAAAATATGCCCTACTTTTTCGAAAGAATCTAGGCCGCCCCATAACATAAATATATAAACACCCAGATTAGTGTGCTACAAAAAATTACCCAGTCAATATATCAAAAAAAAAAAAAAAAAAAAAAAGCACTACCGGTATACTTATTTGTTGTTCTAGTTTAACAAATGTAATTTCCATAATGCATATATCTTTAACCCTTTTTGATACGGTGAAGTCTTTCCCTACTTGATCTTGCCACCTCTACATAATTTTATTCAGTTTTATAGAGACTCTTCAAAATGGAGAGGTTAAAATTAGCCTTCCTTGGCCCTTTGAATACAAAATATCTTCCGTCAGCTGAGAAATATTAACCGCAGGTAAAAAAAAAAAAAAATGTAAAGCAAGGTTTCCATGGGAACAAAGGGTTAGTATCGTTAAAAAATAAATAAATAAATAAAATATATCTTTTGTGCTTGCGGCTGGATACCAGTTACTTCAGATAATACTATTACTAATAATACTATAATACTAATACACTCCGAGGTACGCAAATTATCACACACACACACACACACACACACACACACACACACACACACACAATGCATGCTGTTAGAGTAGCGGTTCGGCTTTTAGAACAAAATAATATGACACAACTAAACAATATTCTGAACACTTTATTGCCTTGAAGTTATCGCACACGTTCCTTCGGAAGCCATTGCTCAATATTTCCATTTTTATCCCAAAGAAAAAAAAATGAACATTTGCATCAACAACTGTACCTTCAGGGTCAGTAGCTATCCCTACTCGTATCGAACTCTAAGTCCAAAAATCGAGTTTCGAAAGACATTATAAATTAACCCAAGATAACAGTTTGCATGCGGGAAGTGAACAGACTGCGACAGGACCAATACCGAACCAGTTCCACTCTTTGAAGGTCGTTGATGGGACCTGTAGACCAAATGCATGTTCAGTAACACTCACAATTTTTATATTTATTCAAAGCCGGCCATTGGATAATTTGGTAGGGTTTTCTTCACTCCAGCCTACTCGTTACTGAAAACTGAAAATCAAGACTTGGAATGCATTACGACGGTTGCCTATCATTGTTTGAGGAGAAAGCTTGCCAATCTGCTACCCACTTCATACTGCCCTAGCACGTTTGGTCATGCTCCGACATTTGTTTCCTCCCCTGAAATTAATTTTTCTCGTTATCTAACCCTTTTTCTGTATCCTATCAAATACAGCTTTTCCTTTCAGTCGAGTTTGTAATGTAGTCAGAGTCAACTTGTTCCCTAAATCCTATGGAAGGATGGAATGCTGCTGACAGAGGTGCAGGAAGTGGAAGGGGAATAGGAACGATAGGAATGATATGAAATGCCGCCAAAATTACCTCTCATTAATATAAGAGGAAGCTTTCTTAACTGCTGGTCCTGTGCATCATTAAGTGGACAAGGACACTGAGATGAGTTTCGGCCCTGCTTTCAGAGCATGACTGATTTAGTCCTTGATGTGTGACACGTTCGGTAAGAATGCTTCTTTGTCATTTTACTCTTGCCATCGGTAGCTCAGTTCTTCAGCTTTGGAGAGATCCTTCTTAGTGAAGGTGTTGGAAGCAACAATCTCTTACCCTTTGATTTTTATTTTTATTTATTTTTTTTTTTTTGCATACTATCACCTACAAATTTTAAACGGTTTCGTGAACATCCCTTGCAAATAGAGCAACAAATTCAACGAGAGAGAGAGAGAGAGAGAGAGAGAGAGAAAGAGAGAGAGAGAGAGATTTTCAAAACACATTTGACACATACACCTGATACAGGAACTTGCATTTGTAAACTGGCAGTTGCCTCTAGGAGTTTGTTTGTTCTGTCCTTTTCTTGTTATTTACAATAGATCATATGTAAGTTAAATAAAAGTGAGTGTAAGTTCAACAGTCAGCACATCAATTTTAAAAGAGAATTATTACCACTGTCGCCTAACTTTCCACACATCAATCTTGCTCACATTATAATTAATTCCTATTTCATTGCATTTTTCCTCTCGCCCCCTTCTCACTGTGTTAATTCCCCTCTCGACACGTCTAGTCTCAATCACGGGTCCCTCCTCCATATTCAGGTCTGACATCTCTATTCCAAAACTCGATGAGACTTCTTATTTATTTGACGAAACTTCTCCTCTCTTTTTTTCTTTCTCTCTAATTTGTTCCTTACAGTATCACTGTAGCTCCTCCTCTTATCATCACCACCCACATCATCGTCATCATCATCATCATCGCGAAAGGAAGAAAAATAGCGACCCATGTGCAGGATAGCATATTAAATGGGTCAAACTCTCATTCACTCGTTATGCCACGGGAATCCTGACTTCAGCCAACAGACGTACACATACATACATCAATACTGCAGATCACATCTCAGCCACACTGAATCCGGCAATTGTTACCTCCCCGGGTAAAAACAAGGGTACCATACCTCTGACATACATTTCTTAGTACAAACTTCTTCCATCTTGATCCTTTAATCTACCTAACCTCATCAACCTGCATACCTTGGTTTCTCACACACTCCTTTACCATATCTATCCAACTTCTCCTTGGTCTACCACGTCTCCTTCCACGATCAAACTAGCGCAGAGACGCCCTTCTTTATCACCCAGTTTACATTCATTCTCTCAACAGGTTCATACTGTCAATTTACACTGTCCTCAACTCTGATGTCCACAGATTCTTTTTCTCCACATCTTGAAAGAGTTACATTATCTCTTAACCTGCCTACTCCCCGTACTCCACACACATTCCATAATAATCCCATTTCCATTGCCTATATTGTACTCTTGGCTTTTCATTTTCATGCCACAATAATCTCACAAAGAGATGTTAATATGAGAAATAAAACTCATCCATGCAATGCTCTTGCAGCCGCCACACTCAGGCCTATGATTCGTATCAAGGCTGTTATACACACCAGCCACTTTCCTTCCTTGTGCCACTTACTGTAGTTTTCCTCTTCCGTTGCACACTCACCTCTCTGATTTGTCATTACTCCCAGGCACCTAAACACTGAAAAATCCAGGTCTCTCTCCATTGGTCATTACGTCAAACTGTGATTCACCTTCTCCTTGAACAACGATCACTATGCTCGTTTCCAGACTTATTTCCAAAGCCGACGCTCACGCACAGCCACAAAACTGCACCTGTCTACTAAGCTCATGAAGCTCCACTCTTTGCAAGCCGCACTGCATCATATGGATCCGTCTTATTTAAGATACTTGACCGTTCACCTTTAAATAAATCCCATCTCCTTCACTATGACTCGAGTTTTTCCCTAACTTCCCCATTTTTCTAACTGTCTATCTATCTACCTACCTATCTATCTATCTATCTATCTATCTATCTGAACAGGTAGATGAATAGATAGACATACAGACGGACGAAGATCGACATGGACAGATAGGCAGATAGACAAATAAATAGACTGGTATTGAAGAATAAATCATAAATACGTGTGATATATAATATGAAGCATAACCAACTAGGAAAAATGAAACGTGAAATACAGATCTTTCGCTTACTTTTTCAAGAATATGACAATGGCTTGAAAAAATGGAAGAAAACACGGTATTCAACTCTAGATAGATGGATAGATAGATATATCGATAGACAGAAAATATAGGTAGATAGATATTTAGATATGGGTAGACAGAGAGATTGACTGACTGACTTAATGATTGGCTGATTAACAGATAGATGTAGAAAGATTGATTCAAAAAGCTGGACAGCCATGGCTCACTCCAAAACTGAACCTAAAACTCTCGTTTAGAAGTACACTCATCCTTACCGGGCTTCATTACCGTCATAAAAATTCTTAATGACATTCAAAAATTCTCCATTAACATTTTATATCCACAAAACGTTCCATAATCCTTCTCTCTTTCTCTAACCATACGGTATTTCCAGATCCACAAAAGACATGACTACTTTGCAGTGCTTTAACAAGTTTTTTCCACATTCTGTATCACTGCAATTATTTGATCAACGCATCCCCTACTACTCCTAAAGCCAACCTGTTTGTCAGTCACCAGACACTCTCCTATGACCCTTACTTCCCTGTAATAATATGCCATCCATATACCTTTCGTACAACACTCAACCGACTTATGCCACAATATTTTCTTCACACCATTCGATCATTTAATTCTTGTACAAGGGTACAATAGGAGTCTTTTTTCTACTCAACTGGTACAGTCCCACTCATATAAAGCATTTTAACATATTTCCAGCAAATACTTCATTCCATGCCCTCCACTGTACTAAACCACCGCTGCATGCACCTCTGCAACATTAGTTGCCTTCCCTTTCTTAAACCACATCACAACATTCTTCATTTCCATCAATGTCACATTTCCAGACACTACATTTCTTCTCTGCACATCACAAAAATCAATTATGTTTGCTACAGTTCTTTTCTCATCGTTCCCATTCATCAGCTTTTCAGAATATTCATTCCATCAGTTTATTATTTCACTCCATTTGTTACTCTCCGCGCCATCGAACTTGTCCGTGGAGCCGCATCCTCTTAGCCACCATCAGAGACTCAGGAAAGCTCAGTGTGAAACATGCGAATCAATGTGAACATACTGTGACACCCATCACCATTTTATTGATAGGAAAAACATTACCTTAACCATTTACAGGCCATTGTTGGAAGAAAGTGTTAATCTATGGTCAAGCAGGCTAGTGCTGAGTAAATGTCTTTTCAGGTACATCCCTCATACTTGCACACCTTTTTCTACTTAATACTAAAAATAATTCATTTTCAATTATTTATCATTTACATATTCAACAGACCTTCTCATGTTCAATCACTAAGCATTTCAATCTCGCTTTTTGCATTTTCATTTAATTTGTTCTCTCTTCTGTCATTGTAATATATGAGCAACAGTCCTCGATGATTCTTTATCATTTATTTATTCGGCAATAATATCCCTCCATTGGTGTCGAAAAACTTTTCTTTTTAATTTGGTTCTTCCCGTTACTGCGTCGTAATAGAATTAATCGTTTATATGTATTATTATTATTATTAATATTAATATTATTTATTATTATTACACCTTTTTATCCTTTAGTATTAGACAAACCACATAATCTTTGATAGATTAGCACTGTATGGTTTCTTTACCTGTAATTTCTTTCGTCCTTGTCCATTCAGCAGTGAGAAGTATATTCGATTACCACACTACCATAATTATGTAAAATTTTTCACTTCGACAAATACAGTATACTACTTTTATTACTAAGTGATGCACTTTTTTCTTACTTTCTCTTTATTTTGCTTTTTCCTTTCCTGTACTCGTTAACCACATCTTACCCACTATATTTCCTCACATATTATGGAGAAACAGTTTTTGAAGGCCGGGGTTTACCTTAGCTGAACAGAGTCGTCTGGCGGTAGCTGGAATGTAACACCTACGTGGGAACCTTGTGGGAACCTTGTCTCTAATCGGTTACAGCGGCCACAGTACTATTCAACAGCATGAGTTAGTTAGTTTTTTACATAAATAAAATATTCAACCCCATTCCGGTACACAAATAAAGGAGAAATGCGTGTGGTGATGTGAAACAAACCAACGCTCTTAAAGCTGTGCACTACCACCAACCTGCAGATATATATACCGTTTTCGAATATCTATTGCGGACGCTATTACTGCGATTCTCTTATTTATACCGATACCGTAGTTTTGTAATATACCATAATTAAACTGTGTGACATATTTTTTCTCACTTGCACACTTAAATATTTTTAGCTCAGTATCTAGAGACCCTGACCAAGCTGAATATACTCCTAATCTTTTGAGAGAAGGAAGAATAGATTAAAAAGTTCCTGTGTTCAAGGGTTAATCCCGGGGAGGTTTTGTCTTTTTTTCAGAAAACTGTAGACGATTTTATTCAGCCTTGGTAAGACGTTCCCAGGCTGGTAAGAGTCCTCACTAACAAAAAATATTTCCCTAACATGACCACAACTACCAACATCTCACCATACCATCACCTACATAATCCACCATCACCTATCCATCCACCACAGCACACTTCACACCACACTACAACTACCCCATTACCACCACTACCACAACGGCAATCACCAGACACCACCACAACTATCAGAAACACACCATACCACCACCAACAAACCACACCACCTCACTCCACCATCAAACATTTTCCTTCATCCTTCCCCTTATCAAGTATCGACGTGGCTTAATAGAGACACATCCGGCATCCTGACACCACCACACCACAACATCATTACCACTACATTATATTCATTTATATAGCATCGCATCTATTCAACAGCACACCACAATCATCAGAACAATTGCTACTTAGACACCACAAACAAAAAAACACTACCAAACCACCATCACATCAACATCATCAATTTGCATAGCATCAGTACCATATCCGCCATTAAATCTATCGGTTTTCTACGACACAACACCACCTCATACTTTACTTTGTGAAGTGAGTGTGTTGTAACTGTAGTGGTTCCACGGCCTAATAAATTTCATCCGATATCTTGATATCAAAATAGCACCAACACAACAACACCACATCACAATTCCTCTTATCTACGGCTGTGTGTGTAAGTACAGTGGCTGCGTGGCATAATAAAGACACGTATCCGATATCCTGGCCAGCTACTTACGTGTCCTTATCTAGGATGGCTTTCCTCCTGGCTCCATCGCCCGCGATAACAGGGCCATTATAGATATTCACGAGGCGCAATCAAGAACCTCGATTACACCAACCCACCACTTCTCTGTTCTGCCGCAGGAACTGGCTGGAGTGGAAAGGCTTACTTGGTTACGTGGCTTCCTCTCTTTTAATCTTACTGCCACCATATGATTTTATTTAGCTATGGAGAGGACGTTGTATGCTGAAGGGACCAAGTCAATGGCATTATAATCTTGCTACCATCAGACAATACTAGCACTATTACTACTACTACTGCTGCTGCTGCTGCTGCTGCTGCTGCTGCTGCTGCTACTACTACTACTACTACTACTACTACTGTTACAACTACTGCGACTGCTACTACTATAAGTGTTACTACTAATACTTCTACCAATCTGTTGTTCAGACCACCTACCAATAGAAGCAATGTTAGAATTAACCCTTACAAATTCTTCTCCCAGTAAAATGATAAATATACATAAAAAAAAATAATAATAATAATCAAATAAAATAGGGAGGACAACTGTACTCGTATGTGAACTGGAGCATGTTAAACTCAGATTTTTTTTTTTTTTTTTTTTTTTTTAATAACAGAACGGAGGAAGGAAAAACAAATGGAGAAAAAAAAATAATCCATACACCAGATTACTGGTGTCCTCTGTTCATAAAATATCTGTAACAGTTAGACTTGAAGAGTTGTAGGTTGAAATTTGGAGGAAAACAACTCTGGGGAAGCGAGTTCCAGAGAGATGCAGTTCGGGGAATGAAAGAATTCTGATAGGCAGAAGTTCTGCAATATGGTTGAGTGACATTCCAGTCATGAGCGCTACCAGATGCCCGTGTAGCACGAGGGAAGGCATGGAGAGGTGGCACCATGGACGCAACTTCGTCTGAGCATTTGCCAAAAAAATATCTGTAAAATAATGCAAGGGAGGCAACATTCCTTCTTACTTGCAGGGGAGGTAGTTTGTTGTAATGGCAGGGTTGTTAATGATTCTAACAGTTTTGTTAAGAACTTTGTCAAGTTGCTTTTAATGCAACCTCTCCACATCCATTCCACAAGGGTGAGCAATAATCAAGCTGAGAGTGCACATGACTCTTATAAATTATAGCTAACTGCTCATCGGCTAAGAAGTTACGGACTCTGTACAATAATCCAAGTTTCTTTGAGGCGGTTTTAGCAAGTGATCTAACATGAGAGGTCCAACTGAGGGCATTGTTAAGTGAGACACCAAGAATTTCAATACTTTTGGAGATGGGAATATTAGTAGCACTGAAGGTAATGTACGAGTCTGGCAATATCTGTCTATTGGTAAACTGTATATATTTAGTTTTACTAGCATTAAAAGAGACAAGGTTGTTTTGTCCCCATTCACTGATTGTAGATAGATCTTCATTTATGGAGATGGCTGTATTGAGTTGAGAGGTAGAGATATTAGACTTTGTAAATGAATGTCTGAGTGTGAATGAACTATGTAGTGTTGAGTCATCCGCATATGAGTGAATGGGATTGTGAGTGACAGATAAGAGATCATTAATATGAACCAGAAATAGGGTTGGCGCCAGAACTGATCCCTGCGGCACGCCGGTGTTAATTGAGTGGAAATTCGAATATACATCATCTACTTTTACTCTTATTTTCCTGTCACTAAGATAAGAAGAAATCAAAGGAACAAAAGACGTTAGTCCATAGCAAGGGAGTTTGGACAGCAGGGAACGGTGCCATACTCTGTCGAAAGCTTTAGAGATATCAAGAGCTACTGCATGAGTTTCTCCAAAAAGATCAATTGATTGATGGATGGTATGAGTTAAGAGATTGAGTATGTCAATGGTGGATCTTTCGTGGCGAAAACCGTATTGTCTATCATTAATTAAGTTGTTGGATTCAAGATGTTTAACAATATGCTTATTAATTAAAGTTTCAAATACCTTACCAAGAGAAGATGTGATAGCTATTGGTCTGTAATTGGAGGGGTCAGACGAACTTCCTTTCTTCGGAACTGGGTGGATATTGGCTTCTTTCCATGAATTTGGGAATAAAGAAGTAATGTAACTGTGGTTAGTCTTTACAGACATAATTATTCAGTGGTACTGTAAATAATTGCTATGTAACGAGACACCGTAGGTCCGATCACCTGAATCACATTGATGACCAATACAGTATAATATTATAGTTAATAGCATATATGTTGCAAAGGAGAATTACAAGCATAGATGTGTGAAAACTAGCAAAAAGTTTAAGATAATTCCTGTCTGGAACAGACCTTTCAAAGATCGCCATAAAGTTGCCAGACAGAATTATATGAACTGAATGAGAAATGGCTGAGATTTAGGAACTCAACAACACGATGCCACATTAAGCTGGACAAGTGCTTTGAAAGACTGTAAAATAAATGAGTACAGGGAGATATGCCTGTCAATAGTGCAAAAGTTGCAAGTCGGAATAAAGCTGATTTCTGGAATAACTTAAAAAGGCAAAGAGGATGTTAAAAGATAACTAATGTCATTGATGGCGGCACAGATGACAAGAAAATTGCACACATATTTTTTAACAAGTTTTTCTCAAAACAGTCTTTAATTGATACAACGACTGATGATGACTGTATTAGGAATATTTTGAATTACTGATTAAGAAGAAGAAAATTACATCTAAAAACATCTGTGCAGTCTCTAGGAAAAATTATTTCTAAATTAAATAGAGGTTTTGGCCACGATGGCATTCATGCAGCATTTTTTAAACATGCACCAGAAAACTTTTACACAGTTTAGCTAGATTTTTAAATAATATTTCTTTTACTTTCTGCTGTCTCCCCAGTGCTTTACTGAAGGGCACTCAGTCTCATACCTAAAGATATGAAAAATGCTACTGTGTCCACCAACTATAGACCTGTTATGTCATTTTCATGTTTTCTTAAAATATTTTATTTCTTATTTTATATGTTTTAATGGATAAAGTTATCTGAATTTCAGACAATTTGGTTTTACAAGAGGGTCATCAACCGCTGATGCTTGTTTGTTAATGAAGGAGGTTATGGCATCTTACATGACATTTAAGAACTCACTCTCAGCTCCCTCTATAAACCTAAGCTGACTTTTGTTACAGTTGATAATACGATACTTGGAAATAAATTATTAAAATATAATGTACCAACTGATATAATCTTACTTTGAATGCATTATTTAAGAAATCAAATGGCAAATACTACCTGGCTGGGTAACAGCAGTAAGTACTGCCATATAAGTTAAATCAAGGAGTACGACAGGGGGGAGTGCTTTCACCTTTTCTTTTTAGCCTTTGTATAAGTGACATTCTTAATAATGTTTCATTATATGCTGCAGCATGTACTCTGAGTATTTTTTAACTTATTATATTAGCATACACAGATGATTGGGCACTTTTAGCTAGATCAATGGCACACTTACAGACATTGTATGCTATGTTATATTCGATATTGGATGACAATAAATAAGTTATAAATAAAGACAAGACAAAATTTATATAAGTTGTATACTAAAATCATCAAATATGAATAACTCTGGCCTGAATAATGACCAAAGAGAGGTTGTAAAGTGTTTTAAATATCTGGGACAGCATGTTTCTTATGATTTTAGTGATTTTAGCAATGCAGAATACAAGCTAAATATTTTTTATGCATCTTTTAACAGCATTTTAGAGATTTTAAAAAAATAAATATTGATACATTTTTACTCTAATTTATTTCATATTGTGTCCCACAGTATGATCTTTCCTTACAGAATGGAAATATAAGTTCTAAAAGTATTATATTTAAATGTTTTGAAGTGGCCTACAATACTGCCCTGAAAAAAAAATTAGTGGTGTTGTATAAGCTAGTATCCAAATCACAGTCAATAACTGCAATCAGCTAGTATTAGTACAAGCACTGTACATAAAGAGACTATTAAATAATCATAACCTTCGTATTAAAAAAGAATATTCCATATTTATTTAAAGGTAGGCTTAGTAATATGATTAATATAGAGGGGATGTCATTATTCTCGGTTGATATGGACACAGAGAAATGTTTATTTTATGGATATTAGCGCATTTACTAGGGGGGGAGGTATGAGATTCATGTTTTTAATTCATTAGATTATATATGTATATTTTATTACCGGGTATATCATAATTTTTGTTAAATGCATTTTTTACTTTTTAAATGAAAAGTTTATTGATTCTATTTTAATGTATTTTTTAAAAATGTTATTAATTTTGTTCATACCATTTTAATTTTGTTTTAACACTGTCAGTTTTTAAAATTAAGAACATAATATTTTAAAGCCGTTGATTTTAGTAATTTTTTCTATTAATGGATTGGCTTTAAATAATCATTTATATTTTTGTACCTGACACGTGGTTTATTTATGCACATTAGACATCATACTCTATAGTCAATTTGGTTATCATGGTTATTTTTTTTTCCCTTTTTTATAAGCAACTTTTTAAAGATTCCGCTGATCTTTCATGTATTTGTTCCTAGGTATGTGTTGAAGCCTAAGTCACTTCATGTCAGTGTACATTTACAATATGTATCTGATTATGCATATACTGTATACTGTATATGAGTGTGTGGATGTGTTTTATGGAAAAATTTTACTGAGAAAGACTGTTATGTATATCAAGATACTATACTCGGATCAAAAATGATCTTTAGTCTAACGCTACTGATATCGGCAACCTTATACATCGATATTATCAAATAGATATCTCATTGCCACCTGCATATGTCTATATCTCACTCAGGCATACTAACCATGTGGACAAGGATTATCAAATATATTTCATTCACGCATTTATGTAGAGGTTGCCAGTGTAAGGATCATTTTTAATCCGAGTGTACCCTATTGAACATTTCTTAAAAATATACAATGTGAAGGATATTAACAATATGTATGCTAATTATTATGTTATATACTCAAGCTATGAAATTATATAATGAAATAGTGAAATTAAATGATATTGAATGACTACTACCATCGCCACCAGTACTACTACTACTACTGCTACTACAACTACTAATACTACTACGACAATGACGACGATGACAACAATGGTGTATTTTAAAAATTTCTCCGATTATCTTCTGACAACTTTACTCAATTTAGATGAGACTTTCGAAACTCTAAAAATCTTGCACCATGATGACTTCATTTACCATTTTATTTTTTGCTGTCGCCAAACGATTAATTTTCCATTCCAACGTGGCATATGGGTTAAGTGGAGCAGCTTTCTTTGCTATTGTATGTTACCTATTGAGTTTACTAAGCTCTGGTAAAAGAGTTTTCTAAATAGTAAATAAGAGTCCATTATACAATTAATAAAAAAAAAATCCTGTAATTTTTCCTGCATTTTCTTTCCATGTGCTTTGACAGTCAATTTGGTGAATTCGAAAAAAAGGACACTGAGGAGACTATTTTGTGATAAAATAAGGTTCCAGTGTTGGTTTCTGGTAATTCAAGAGACTGTAGTGCCAAATTCCATCCACAAGAAAACATTAGAGGAAAGAGAAAGTTTACTGCCTAGTAAACGGGCATGCCTGGTAGGGCATGAGGAAATTCAAGTGTAGTATTATCTAGACTTAAATATAAGGGATTTTAAAGTCGGGATGTATGAACTTCAAAACTATGAGGTGGCAAGCGAACGGTGGGTATGCTAGGCACTTTCCCACAAAACTAACTTGCATAAAACTTCAACCAAAATTGTTTAGCAAGTGCCATCATGAACCCCCAAGCTTCGAAAGTCCCTTTCACTATGATGCCTTCCATTTCATCTCAGTCTTCATCTCACCAGTTGATTTTAGGATGGCAGACTTTACAACTAATAAAGGAGAGATTTCGCTTCTCTGATTCTATTTCTTACTACTACTACACGATTTTACCCAGTTTAGAAGGAATGCTCAAACCTTTGGTGTTTAAGGATGCGGTGCAAATTTCATGCACTCTTTACCATTTGACGCAGGCTGTGTCTGAACACATTCCAACTGCTCATTGCCATTCGACGCTGGTTGTGTCAAACGAGATGCCTCCTGTTTTTTTTTGGTTATGGAATGATTTTGCTTCCATTTCTAGGTAAGAACGAAGCACTACTTACATCCCCGTGTATTCCTCCACTGCGTTCAACCCACTCCGCACCCAGTGTCGCCCCACTGCCCCAGTCAGTGTTCAACAAGCCTTGCTCAAGCGTAAGATAATTCCCTTTTGCATTCCGTAAAATCGGCCCTAATTCATTCATTCATTGCCAGACGCCATGTATCCCAAACGGGGTGGCCAACGGCTTAGAGTTAATTGTTTTACAGGGAGGGGCACTAACCCTCCACCAACCCCACTTGACACGTAGGGATGCCAAGAGCATATGGTGTTCCCAGGCGGTCACCCATCCAAGTACTAACCAGACCCAACGTTGCTTAACTTCGCTGATCGGACGGGAAGCAGTAATTCTTTATAGACCAAAATGTAGCCAAATAAATTCCCTATAACTTTTTCTCAGGAACATCTACCATGAAAATTATATTTCTGTGAGAAAAAAATGAAAAAAACTGAAGTAAAAAGAATAGATTAAGGCATAATTTACACTAGGCTGATGTTTTTTTAAGGAAGTACATTTATTCAGGATCACGGCAAAAAAAAAAAAGTAACGAAGCATAAAAAGGGTGTAAGGATAACTTGTTTATGAACTATCGAGTGCGTGGGTTTAGCTTGGTGACGGGGGATGGGGTCTCTCAGTGTGTGGCCTTGGGCACCCAGGACTGTGTCCCACGTATTCGCTCGCGGTTCGATGCAGCCTGGATTGATTGGTAACGAGAGGGTTAATACACTTCTGTAACCATAATGTTAATCCTTGTGTGTGGGGTGTTCATTCCCAGATTAAATAAAATTGTTCAGAGGTGGTAGGAGTAAGATACTTAAAATTTCTATGACTGTCAGACATTTAGTGAAGAGTCATTTTATTGTTTACCTTTATGCAACAAGAAACTGCTACAATAATGAATGAAATCATCTGGCAATAGGAAGAGGCAGGGGTTGAGATGTGAAAGATGCTATGAATGTGACAGTGGAATAGCAGGAAAAGAGACAAATTAAAGGCGGCACCACACTGGGCCAAAAGTGGCTAACATGCAAGCAGCTTTTGTGAGGCGAAACGGCTAGCAAAGTTGAGTTGCCGTCACACGCGTGCATTTTTGCGAGGCGAAAAAGCTAGATGTGTTGCCTGCCTTGGTGCTTCGTGGTCATCTGTGAACAAACCACAATGGAGTACCAACTCCCTTATTCTCAGTTTCTGCAACCGCCTCACGTACTTCAGCAACTCCAGAGCCACAAGGCAGTCTACTAGAGTTTTCCTTGCAGCAGGATCCATATCGAATACTGGTCACAATCTGCATTCCACTTGTTTGGAAATAAAACAGACAGCCTCCACGGCTGGTCACCAGAGTGTATGAATATTGATATCATGTCACAAGAATAGAATAGAAATAAATTAAAACCACAAGAATTAAACTGTATTTACTTGATAATTTTAGTTAAAATTTCCTTCAGTGATATGAGAATATTTTCTCACCAGTTACAATATTAATAAAGGCTCGTTGGAGTTCTAATACCACTAACATGCTGCAGGAAAATTTTTTAATCCAATTCAACTCGTAAGCGAAATCACGCTCAACGTGGGTCAGTTTTGCTAGTGGTTCACAAAACTGGCTTGCTCGTAAGCGAAATCAAGCTCAAACGTGGTTCAGTTTTGCTAGTGGCTTACAAAACTGGCTTGCATTTAGCCATTTTTGGGCCAGTGTGATGCCGTCTTAAGGTGTTAGAGTAAAGCAAATGGGAAGACTATCAAATGCGTAGCAGGTTGGTCAGGAACAGGGCGAAAGCTCAGATATCTCTGAAAAACTTAAAGCCATAGTGGACCTGCAGACATCTTTGGAAAGATTATGAAAGTATAATAGGGCAATTAAGGTTCTTGAAATGTAATTAAAGCAACACCAGGTAAAACCATTCGATATGCTGGACTCTATTTTTCACATTACTTGACCATTTCATTTAACTTTAGGAAGACTTCAAACTAAAGGTGTTAAAGAATGTTTACAGTAATCGCTTCAATAGATGCATTTCCAAGTTTAAGTAAGTTCATCTGGAGGTAGGAAGAACAAACTATAACATTTCGCCTTCCTCATGTTGTACGAAAACTAAGAACGTAAATACAGCGTCTTGTCCATGTCAAATATAATTCATGCAATTGAGTTTTTTAAACGTGGCACCAATGTTCACACTGGATGAAACAGGAAGTACACTATGTGAATGCTTTGCCTGTGCTGCTTGTTGTCTCTCGAATCATACAATTTTATCACTGGCCTAGGAGACTTCATAGCCCTTCTATATTTTTTTGTCGAATTACCCTCGACCCTGTTCCTTACCAGAGTATGTCAAACTGATTTTACTTTTGTGTCTTGGACGACTTTAAGGCAGCTACTGGCACTGACAGCGAAGGCTTCAGGGGTTGTGTGGGTCTCCATGGCTCTGGAACCAGGAATTCCAATAGTTCTTACCTTAGTAAGAAAATCCCATAAGTTATAAAATGCTGGATCCAGGTTCCAGCAGTCAAATCTTCACTGCAGGACTTGGTATCTCAATACTGGAGGGGTTGCTAAGGAGATTGATCACATTCTTGTTAGTACTTGCTGGTGGATCCTTCAGAACTGCAGGGTTTTCAAGAGTGCAGAGTTCTTTGCTACTGATCACAGGTTTGTTGTTGCTACTCTAAGGCTACAAATCAAAACTGTGAGATTCTGAGGATGCCACCAAAAAAGGTTCCATCTTGAGAAACTCAGGGATGAGGAATGTGCATGTGTGTATGCAGTGGCAGTCTCAAGTTAGTTTAATGTGCTCAGTACTGTTGGGGATCCTGTTGAATGATGGGATGCCTTTAAGCATGCCACCCTGGCAGCAGCTAAGTATCCTGACTGTCCGAGATCAAGGAGGGGATCCATCTCACGGGGAACTCTGACCACATTTGAGGAAAGCTGAGCTGCCAGACTGGCAGGAGATTGGGAACATCACAGACTACTGTCTTCATGGGCATGAGTTTCACTGAGAAGGGACAAGGAGAGGTATGTCAAGGAAATTCCTGAAGAGGTCGAAGGCTGTTTTCATGCAAATGACCTTCGACCTGCCTACCAACCAGAACCCCGATGAAGCTTCACTCCAGACCCACCTCTCTGGTTAACTCTGTTCAGACAGCAGACGGACGACTCATGTCGGGAGCAAGTGAGTATTGAGCTCGTTGGGCTGAGTACTTTGAACGGCTATATATGGCTGAATCTCCTAGTGGAGAGCTTCTGTCGCCGGTGTACAACTACAACCATTGACTGCTGTCCCACCAATTAGAGACTTCACCAGATCCTGTTTCAGAAACCTGCCACTAGGTTCACTTCCTTCGACCAGCTGTGATGTGGGGTAGGCATTGAAAAAGTAGCCAGTGCTTACTTTCTTTTTAATTTTGACACAAAGTAAAACATGTCAAGACATATTTTACTCATCAGATTACCCAGATGGCATGATATACTACAAAGAAATTTCAATATGGGAGCCCTTTGATTTTATATAATGTATTTATTATAAGTGTCATTTTGTAAACTCCGCTTTCGTCAGTTTACGCATCTCTGTAAGCATAACATAGAGATAAAACCTAGGCAATTTTACTAGAACCATCCATAAAGCAAGATAACAGTGATTAAAATATTTGTCATTCGTCAGTATCCACAAAAGAAAACATGTGTAGCCGCATATTTAGCAACACCTTTCGATCTGCTGCCCTGCCTGACGTATGACTTTTCCTAACAATATGGACCTTTTGGACGTCTTGGTCATCTTAGTAACCAAAGTCTAACACAAATAATTCTTTTAAATGTTTCCCTGGCTCCACTGCACAGTTTGATAAGTTTAAACTTCAACACCTCGTATTATGGTGTCGTACCGCACTGGCGTTTGTTTGGATTAATATGGCTGACTCACCAGCTAAGCAATCGTTCAGTACATTATTTTCAGTGGAACTGCTTACTACTTTAAAGCATGCTAAAACATACACATCAGAAGTCCTGAAGGTAATCTCCTTTTACTAACTGCATACGATTTATTCAAATATATGTAAATTGACAGCACACTATTTTAGCTCCCAAGCTAAGATTCTCTGAAAGCCTGGTTATTCTTTCTTTACAGGTATATGTATATGCACTTGATTGAATAGGAAAAAATATTCCTATAAATAGCAGTATTATTATAAACTTAGTATTAAGTACAATTTCACATGTCTTTAAAACCAAGCAAAAATATTTAATCGAGGCTGGGCGATGCTAGACCACATGGTGGCAGACTGCTGAAACAGGTTTGGTGAAGCCTCAAATTGACAAAGCTGTGCCTTCTCTAGGTGAAGTCAAGAAGGCAGTCGCTAGGTTGACAAATGGTACAGCAGCTGGTGTTTGTAACATCCCAGCAGAACTGATCAAAGTTGGGAGTGAAGTCATGATCATGGAGTTGCATGCAAGCGCCGTTTGGCAGACTTGTATCATTCCTCCTGACTAGACAAAGGGTTTGGTCATCCCTAACTGGAAAGGAAAAGGAGACCAGCATGGCTGTAGTAACAACCGTGATATTACAGTGCTCAGTGTACCAGGCAAAGTTCTTGCTCACAGTCTCCTGATGCATATCTGGGACCATTTACTAAAAGGTCAGAGGCCTGAGCAATCCAGATTCACAACCAAATGGTCTACTGTTGACCATATCCCAGCTCTTCAAGTTCTTGTGCAATTCTGTCTTAAGTTTCGACAAGGTCTGCTAGCAGCCAATGTGGATTTCAGGGAAGGCATCTGACTCAGTAAATCGGGAGGTACCATAGGAACTCCTGCGACTCCATGGAGTCCCCACAGGGATAATCCAACTGATTGCTTGCTTGTACTCGAGCATTGAGAGTGCCGTCAAATGTTGGGGTGGAACATCCGACTTCTTCCCATTAAATTTTGGTGTAATACAGGGATGTGTTCTTGCCCCTGCACTTTTCAACAGATGTATGGATTGGGTGCTGGACTGGGCTCTGATTTGGAGTCACTGTGGTGTATCAATTGGCAATTTCAAGGTTACCGACCTTGATTTTGCTGATGATGCAGTTATCCTAACAGAGTTGGTGGAGATACTACTGAGTGCCCTCCAAGAATTTCACGAGAGTGCGAAGCCATTGAGATTAAAGGTCTCTTCAGCCAAAACCAAAGTTCAGGCATATGGTGGCTTGTTGGGTGAAGCAGTTCAGTCTGTCCAAGAATGTGGTGTGGATATACAAGTTCTGGAATGATTCACATATCTTCGTACAGTAGTGTGGTCCATAACAACAGTAGCTCAGAGAGTGAGATCTTTCATCACATTGGTCTGGCCTACAGGGTATTTGGCGCGGTCATTATTTGTGTAGAAGGACGAAAGTTCGCATCTTCAGGGCGCTGATGTTCCCTTTCTTACCTTATGGCTGTCAAACACGGACACAAAACAGTGACTTACAGTGGCGAATTGACTCCTTTGGTACCGAGTGCCTTCGCAGGATCATGGGATATCACTGGTACAACTGGATGCCTAATGAGCGACTGCTCCATGAGACTGAATTAAGGCCTATAATCCACATAGTACGTCAACGCCAACTCCAGCTATATAGGCACGTGGCCCGCTTTCCTGAGGCTGATTCTGCTCACTGGGTGATCTCTGAACGAGTTAACCCAAGATAGAGGAGGCCAAGGGGAAGGCCATGTAACTCATGGCTGGAGCAAGTCAGTCACTCCTGTTGGAGATATTTACAGGAGGAAGAGTTGCTGCCTGAAGGGTAGCACAAAGGGACCTGCGTGGGTGGAGTCGGGGGGTGAGTGCAGTGCGGCTATGTGCCCCGCGGCGTCTGCCCCTCGATTAATTGTTGTCCAAGCAGATTTTTTCTATTTAGGAGAGGATTTTGTACCTGGGAGAGTTAAAACCAGTATACATTAACTTCTTCACTGTACGGCTTTGCCTCATAAACAGGAACAACAAAAGAAATGTGCCTATTGACAGCAAATAAATAAATAAACATGATAAAAAAAATGAAGGCTATATTAGTGAACAGACTGCTCATATGTTCTTGATATCGATATCGTATTCGACAGTAATGTGCAATGGGTTTTAAGGGTGCAGTAGGTAAAACCAGTCTCTGGGGAAGAGGTAATGGGAAATATATTGTCGTAGGAGGCATTCCAGTACCTCTTACTGAACAATTCATTTCCTATATTGTTCTATAATAGTCCCCTGTGTGTTGTATACTTTGGCCCATCTCAGCTCGAGGACATAATATATATTTCTTTTTACTCCAAAGAATTTTATTAATCTTATGGAACACTTCTGGACTGGACGGGTTAGACAGCCTTCATCTACTCCTTCCTTATAAAATGTCTCCCATAGACTGAGTAAAATCGCCTTAAGGTAGCATGATTAAAATGAAAAACACGTCATTGGACTGCAAAATTTAACTCGATACAATAAAGCAATAAACTAGTAAGAAAGATGGTCTGTTATGCGGCTTACGCCAGTGGGGACATGGTCGTGCCTAGGTGCTCTGCCTCCCTGCCAGCTTAGTACAGTATGAATGTGTCGTGTATGGTGCGATAAATATCCCGTCTTGATTGAAACTTTCCTTTGTTTGCGTGGTGCGTGGGGAAGAGAGAGAGAGAGAGAGAGAGAGAGAGAGAGAGAGAGAGAGAGAGAGAGAGAGAGAGAGAGAGAGAGAGAAAGCAGGACAGACAGAGATAGACAGTGGCAGGGACAGAAAAAAGAGGATCAATGAATATTATTAAGGAAAATAATCAGGATTCATGAGGGCAGCAAAGACATGATGCTGAAGCAAAATGAGTCGACCGCCACTGGCCACAAAACACTAGTAGAAAAAAAAAAGTATCTTAAGCTGAAAAATGATAAGGTAGTTGCATCAAGAATGAAATACGAGTATAAACGAAGCCAATATGAAGCAGGGATCGGCTACAGCCGGCTACAGCAGTTGAGGATAAAGTAGGGAGGTATTAAGGTAATGAGGTTGATAGGCGACAACCAGTGTTGATAAAGACGTGAGGCATTAGATAGTTCGTTGCTGGGTAGTTGCCGCTCAGTCTCACTGGCCTTTATCTTGTAACGTTGGTAAGGTGAGTTATAGGCACCCTCGGGTTACAGAGTTTATTGTACACAGTTGCTTCGAGATGTGATGGACAGAGTAACGTAGCGTGACGGCTAAGCTCCTACTATCCTACCTCCTAAAATTCTTTCTGCTTCCTGTCGTTCTCTCGGACTCTCGGACTTTGCCCTCCGAGTTCTACGAGTACGGCTTGGTGGGGCTGTGTGTAATGTCTAGTAGTTTTCCATGGGTACTTTCCATGACGTCAGATAACTGGCTCAAGTTGGTCAAACTTCTCGTCTCATGAAATTCTTGTATCATCTGAGCTAAAAAGACAACGTTTAAGATACACTGTGTGTCATGATATCCTTGATTAGAATGTGTGTACGACTTTCCAGAACTCCAGGCATGACGTCTTATGCAAGACTTTATCCATTGTTCTATGACATATCACTGCTTATATGTTAATACCTATATATTAATGCATATACAGTCACTGTCGTTTAGGTATGTTGACTCAGACTGAAACAGAAAACTTCCTTATAAGGGGAAGCATTAGTAGTGAGTGAACGACCTAATTAAAAAATGATGTCGTAAACCCTGAACCCCATTAGCTTGTACGACGCAACTCTAAAAGTGAAACCACCTTTCTTACACTCGTGAGTCCTGAAAGGCAGTTAATCCTTACGGCAAAGGACACCACTTTCTCTCACTGGAGAATTGACACGCCTTCACCCGGACGGAAGCTAAGCGAACCAAATTCCGAAGCATGGTAAGAGAAGGCACAACATTAGGATGACTAACTCGTGTCGTATCAACGAAAAAAAAAAAAAAAAGGTAAAAGTTATAACAATGCGACTGTGAAGGCTAGCACTGCCACACTAGTTTATATTTTGTGAAACACTGTAGTCTGTTTTCACTGCAGTTTGACTACTTGGGGTTGATTTACAAATTTACGATCAGTTCCTCTCGTGCGTATGATTTGCCTTGTGAACTAGTTTGGTGTGACTTTAGTAAACCGGGTGCAGCAAATTTAAGTCCCATTTCCTTTCATCATCGTCATCAGCATCATAATGTCCTCCTCATCATCACTGACTTCGTCCTCTCTCTCTCTCTCTCTCTCTCTGTTAGTCCTTCACAATTAATTTCGGTCATCATCGTCATCGTCCCCCCAATTCGTTCTCTCTCTCTCTCTCTCTCTCTCTCTCTCTCTCTCTCTCTGTTAGTCCTTCACAATTAATTTCGGTCATCATCGTCATCGTTCCCCCAACTCTCTCTCTCTCTCTCTCTCTCTCTCTCTCTCTCTCTTGTTTTGTCCCCTAGAACATCAATTTGTTCAGCCGGATGACATCATTTATAAATTATTCTTGCTACTCTACGGTGCTCATTATCAGTTAAGGAGATACTTGTCGAATTAGTGGTTACATATAGCTTTGACTGACCCCTTCACGGCAAAAGGTCTTGCCTAATATGAGTATGATCATCTGGAAGTAAAAACAATATGATACTCGTATCTAGTATGTCGACTTTTTAATTGTGATTTTCCGTCTCACAGTTCCTCTATATTTTTATTTTAAATAAGTAGCTTTCTCTATATAAAGGAGACTGGGAAATCAGTTTCACTTACCTTTTTCCTAGAAAAATTCCAGCCTAATATAAAAAGCTATTTTGGTGGTAGCCTGACTACAAAGAATGCAAGTAGTATGCCACCTTAGTAAAAAGGTTAATCTCGTGATTGAATATATGTATAAAACAGGTAAAAGTGAGATGATCAGTAATTGTTGTCTCTCAACAACTGCACAGATGAACCACCAAAAACCACTGTTGATGTGGTAACAGGAGGTTATTTTAATATCCATTCCACCTTTATGATTTATGTAGACGATGTTACGTTTTAACACAAACGGTGCAAGAGACCAATCTTAAATGAAGTAAAAGTGTCTAAAGGTTTATCTAAAGTAAATGAGATTTAGTCGGGAGGGTCATTTTAACCTTCATTCTGTTTCCTAGACTGCTCAGGTGAGGTGCTATCTAACTGCAAATGCTGCAAATTGAGGTGATTTAATGCACATTTTTTGTGCAGTCGCTATGTGCATGTATTTATGAAAAAATCACATTTTGCTGCAGATGTTGTACGTAGAGATGGTGCTAATATTTATGCAATATTCAGGGCCGACGAGGGGGAGGGGGGTGAATGTAGGGCAGCTGAGGGTTATCCCCGAGGCCCGGGCCCTAAGGGAGCCCGTGCCTTCCAATATAGTGTTAAGAGGGAGAAAGATTTAACGCAGCACGCACGTAGCTCACTCTACAATGACATATTGGATTTCTAAAGAAAATATATAAAAGAAAGCATGTATACTTATATTTACACACATTAAAATAAGGATATGTATAACATTTTCAGTACAGAGTTGTGTGTATTACTGTATTTCTTGTAATACTGAAGGGGTCGAGCGATACATGTTGTTGTTATTGAGATTTTCCACCTGACATTGTCAGAGTGGAGCGGGCCTAGGGTGTAAGGCCCGCCAGTGAAAAGCAGGAGATGAGGAGGTAGCAGTTGCTAGGCGGTAGGAAGGAATTAAGGATAGGTGATGCGGCTGGAGAGCAAGTTGAGGAAGTTGGACTGGGAGAGCTGCTGACGAAATATCCTAGCGAATTCGTCGGGGTCGATTGTGATAGGCGGGCGTTCGGCATTGGCAGGAGAAGGGTTTCTGGGCGTGTGGTCGCATGGTTTACGAGGTGTGGCACGGTGTTTGGTGTCAGGCTGTTTCCTGGTTGTCTTCCCCTTGATCCTCCTCGGTGATGGTGGGGTGGGGGAAGGGGGAGGTTCCTGAGTTGGCTGAGGATCGGCTGGTGACACATCGTCAGCAGTTGGTGATGGAGTGGAAGGATGGGCTTCCGCGTCCTGGAGGATGGGCGGGACGGGAGAGACGGTGTCCTCCTCAAAAGCTGGCGATGTGTTGCGTAGGTCTATGTCAGGGTTGGCGTGGTCGGTGTCCATGGGCTGTGGAGGGCTGGCAGTGGTGGTGGTAGTTGCCTTGTTAATTGGAGCATCGAGCTGCAGCCTTTTCCGCGGTGTTCTGCGCGGTTGGGGAGGTTGCAGCGTGAAGGAACGACGCTCCTGACGAGGGGCTGGCTGTATATCACGAGCGAAACTCTGTGGAATGACAAGGTGCGGCAGCCCGTTCTTCTCAAAGATTTGGGGGAGAAGAACGAGCATCGCGGCCCTGTCATCACCACAGAACGCCTTCGCCGTCGCGATGCACATGGCGACAATTGTATCCACATTACCAGGACATCGAGGATCCACAGGCCTGCGCCCCTGGGTCTTGGGGCGCCGCCGTGCATAGGCAGAGCCTTGCAAAGCTGCACCCCTCGGTCAAGTGACGTCTCTAGCCTCGGGACAATTCGGTGTCTAATGAACGTGGAATTCAACTGTCTTGCCCTCGCGTAATGAGCACTGGAGGCGCCGTGAAGTGGGAGCAGCGATCCCGGAATGGTGCACGAATACATCGGCACCAGTATCCTGGCGCCGGATGAACCCGTACCTCGCCCTCACGCTGTACCACTTCACGGTGCCTTTGGTGGTCTGCGCTCGTCCCTCAGGCCCGATACTGCCTGTATTAGCCCCCCTCGACGGGTCGTAGGCTGTTGCAGTAGTAGTGGAAGAGGCCATGGTGGAGAGAGGACTTGTTGCCGCCACCGCTGCTGGACACGAACTGGAGCGATACAGAGAACATTTGACCCTCCGTCTTCATTTCTTTTAACCTGTTCTATACTTTTCATTCAATCAGAAATACATATACATAAGCAGATACATACTAAAGAGTATATCACATTTTTTCTTTACATAATATATTATAAACTCCTTGTAGTTATTATCGTTGTTTTATAGTGAGGGAGGGGAAGGTGCTATGGAGCACCAGGATTCTTTATGCAGTACATCAATGTGTCGTGACACACTTGTTAGAGAGTCATCAGCCGCGAGTTAGACTTCGAGTATAATATAATCCGCATAGTTTTCGAGGTGGGGGGGGAGGAAAACTTTGCAGATAATCTTGACCCGGGCCTGGTATTGGCTATCGGCGGCCAGGGCAATATTTGCATGAGTCTATCACGATGAACGAATGGAAAATTTCTAAGATTCTCATTCTACTTATGCTTTGATTAGATGTTAGATAAATGAAGACCCAATCTCGCTGTAGATGTTTTAAATGGAGATTGTCTCAACACTCACGCCAAACTAGGGGATGAGCTGACGCAGTTCATGAGATGCTGGAGAAAATAACTTTTAATGAGGGGAAGGGGAAGGGGAGAGGGAAACGAGTAAGAACTGGGAAAGTATTTAAATTAAATGATGGCGATTAGAATCAGTGTGGTGTAGGTTGAGGGATGAGGGAGTAATTATGCAGTGCTGCCCGACACGGTGAGGGGAAAATGTTGGATGGACAGGGGGAAAGTGTGGGAGATAGATAGAGTAAGGTATTCTACAAAAGACGACTTATTGAAGGCTGACACACACACACACACACACACACACACAATATCCAAGATGAATGGAAAGCTGATGACAGGGAGAGCGGGAGCTCAAATTTCATCAGCCCTCAGGACTACCTCCTGACCATCCCCCTTTCCTAAACTATTTCAGTGTTTCAGTAACACAAAGAGTAGTCCAGCATGCTCTCCAATTCAAGTTTCTGTAACTGTCAACACCAGTTTACATGCACAGTACACACTACACTTCCTTTTCAAAATTAGAAGAAAAAAATGGCACTCAATAACAAGGCTTCGGAGTCCCTGGGGGGGGGGGGAATAAATACCCCCATCTGCCCCTTTCCCGGTGACGACTCATCAAGATGCCAGGAACCACTATCTGACTCACTTCTTCGTTTCTGCAACATTCGTGACCTTTCCTCTAACTTTCTCTCTGTCGAGCACTACCTCTCCTCCTCTAAACCTCACCTTCCCCTCCTGTCAGAGACTCAGCTGTCTGAGGCAACTGACAGCAAACCGTATTCTGTTTCCTCCTACTTTCTCTATACTCATTTCAAAGCCAAAGGTGGATGTTGTGTATATGTACGCAACGACTTATCTTGCTCTCGTGTTCCTGAACTTGATTCTTCTGAATTCTCTACTCTCTGGCTTCAGATTTCCTGTCATTCTCTAACTAAATATACCTGCGCTGTTTCCTTATCCCCGAATTTTACCAACTATCAAAAATTCTTTAATTATCTTACTTCTACGATGGAACACATTCTATTCATTTCTTCTTTCTCTGAAATCTCCATTCCAGGACATTTCAATGTTCACCACCACATGGCTCTCCTCACCTTTCACTGATCCACCTGGTGAACAAGCCTACCTTATGTCTATCCTTAGTGACCTAGAGCAGCTTGTACAGCACCCTACCTGTATCCCCTGACCGCCTTGGAGAGAGCTCCAACATACTTGACCTCTTCATTACAGTTAATCTTTCTGCTTACACTGTTAATCTTTCCTCTCCGTTGGGCTCATCCGATCACAGCCTTATTATATTGACCTGTCCTATCTCTCCACTATGGCCTGTGGACCCTCCAAAGAAACGTCGACTGAAGCACTTTGGAGCTGCAGATTGGGAGACCCTCAGACAGTACTTTTTTGATTTTCCATGGGATGATTATTGCTTCCACGGACAGGAGCCATCTGAGCGTGCCTTGTGCATTACGGATGTTATTCTCTCAGGCATGGAAGCATACATTCCCTTCTCAAATGCAAGAAAGCCTTGGTTTAATCATGTTTGTTCTAATACTGTCCGGAACAAGGAGAGGGCCTATAAAAGGTACCAGAGCCAACCCACCCCTGATTTACATCTTGTTATGTTTCTGCCCTGAATCGTGCTAAGTCTGTTCTTCGCTCTGCCAAAAATAATTTCATCCGTACTAAATGCTCCCAATTATCCAATTAGGATTCTTCCCTCTCCTTCTGGCACCTTGCCAAAAACCTTTCTAACAACTTTGCCTAATCATCCATCCCTCCTCTTTTCTACTCTGATGGCTTTGTAGCTATTTCTTCTACTGATAAAGCAGATATCTTCACTAAGACTTTCTCCCCCACTTCCACCTTAGACGATTCCGGTGCTGTTCCTCCATCACTTCCCCCCTCTGACTTCCTCATGGCTGATATTAAAATTTCTTCAGCTGATGTATTTTCTGCCATCACAGGCTTTAATATTAACAAGGCATATGGGCCTGATGGAGTCCCTCCTGTTGTCCTCAAGAACTGTGCTTCTGTGCTTACACTTTGCCAAGGCAAACTCTTTCGCCTTGGTCTTTCAACTTGTACCTTTCCTTCTTGCTGGACGTTTGCTCTCATTCAGCCAGTCCCAAAGAAGGGTGACCATTCCCAACCCTCTAACTATCGTCCAATTGCTTTAACATCCTGTGTCTCAAAAGTTTTTGAGTCAATTCTTAACAGAAAAATTTTAAAGCATCTTTCCTATCACAACCTTCTTGCTCATCGTCAGTATGGGTTCCGTCAGGGACGCTCCACTGGTGATCTTCTCACCTACCTTTCAGACTCCTGGTCATCCTCCTTTCGGGACACTGGCGAAAACTTTGTCATTGCACTTCCAATCTCAAAGGCTTTCGATCGAGTCTGGCATAAATCTTTAATTTCCAAACTTCTCTCTTACAGTTTCTATCCTTCTATCTGTGCCTTCATCTATAGCTTCCTATCTGGCCATTCTATAGCTGCTGTTGTAGACGGCCATCGTTCTTCTGCTAGATCTATCAACAGTGGTGTTCCTCATGGCTCTGTCCTATCACCGACTCTCTTCCTTTTTTTCATCAATGACCATCTAAGCTGTACATCTGACTCTATCCACTCGTACACTGATGATTCCAACCTTCACCTTTCCATTCAGTTCCCGCAACGTGCATTTCAACATTTACTTCAACAAACAAGGGATGAGGCTATGGCACACCTAAAGTCTGACTTGGCTCGTATCTCTGACTGGGGTAAAAATAATCTTGATGTTTTTAATACATCAAAGACTCAGTTTTTACACCTATCAACCCGACCCACTCTTCCACAGGAGTACCCACTAATGTTTAATAATATCCAGCTCAATCCTGCATCATCCTTGAACATGCTTGGGGTTTGATTCACTAAGGACTTATCTTGGAAAGATCGTATTACATCTCTTGTGAAATCTGCTTCCAAGAGATTAGGTGTGCTAAGCCGACTCCATACCTTCTTTAACCTTGCACAGCTGTTGACTTTATACACAGGTTTTACTCGCCCCTGTGTAGAGTACAACTCTCATGTGCGGGAAGGCTCCCCACATACAGCTCTTCTTAATAGGATGAAGTCAAAGGCTATTCGTCTCATTAACTCGCCTCCTCTTACTGCCTCCCTTCAACCTCTGTCTCTTTACTGCACTGTTGCATCTTTATCTCTTTTCTATCGCTAATTCAATGGTCACTGCTCCTCTGAACTGTCTGCTTGTATCTCTCCACCACTATGGCGGACACGTAGCACCAGTCTAGCAACAAACTCTCTTCCCTTTTCTGTCCAACTCTCTAATGCAAGTGTTAACGGTTACTCCCAGTCCTTCATCTGTGCAACAGGTCAGCTCTGGATCTGTCTCCCTCCGTCTGTATTTCATACTTCCTATGACCTCCAATCTTTCAAACGCAGTGTGTTCAGGCATCTCGAAATGAACGGATCATTATTTTGCCTTTCTTTTGATTTTTTTTTTTTTTTTGAGGGAACGGTTGCAGGTTGGCCTTTGGTTCATTCTTTCTTGCATTTTATATATATATATATATATATATATATATATATATATATATATATATATATATATATATATATATACTGTATATACAGTATACTGTATATACAGACTGACGCCGTAACCTCGTATGGTGTGGCCGTTGTTTTTTTTTTTTTTTCCGGGGAGGGGCACTAAATTTCTGCCAACCCACCCAGAGTTGTTAAGCATTAGGCTGGTCACTGAACGCAAAGGCACCTGAGTGGGAAAGAAGAGTAATAGAAAGTGGTAGGAAAGATGGGAGAGATAAAAAGAGACGAGGGCAACCACAGAAAATAGAATGAAAACATGAAGAAAAAAGCAGGCAGCACTGCATCATGTTAGTGGTTGATGGGCGCAACGTCCTACCAATATATATATATATATATATATATATATATATATATATATATATATATATATATATATATATTAGAGAAGCACACATTACACGCGTGCATATATATATATATATATATATATATATATATATATATATATATATATATATATATATATATATACATATATATATCCATCATCCAATCCTACATTGCCCTATGAGGTGGGTAGGAGCCCGGGGCTAGGCAGTTGGTCCCGACATTTAAGATGAGAGTGACCAGCCTCACTCATCCCTGAGCGGCATTACATGAGCAATCAACCCCAACCATCCCTTGGATATAAACCTTCACCGGCTCAATCCGATTGGAGCTCAATAATTACCCACTAAACCACCAGGCGCCAAAATTTGGTTATATGGTTACCATCCAGCGTAGTAAATGGTGTCCTGGTGCACAGGAAACCATTTGATTTGTCACTCAGTGTAGAGTCACCCACAGGCTGAAGGAAGTGGAAAGATTGAAGGAAAGAAAGACAGAAGAGAATGGAAGGAAAGAAGGATGGAGAGGAAAGGGTAGTCACCCGAGAGCTGCACTACATCGAGTGAGTGGATGGTGAGCGCCCCCATCTACCACATTATATATATATATATATATATATATATATATATATATATATATATATAATCTCATCAGCCGTTTGAGTATCCACTGCAGGACCGGCCTATCCCGACCGAAGTGGGGATGATACAGCCAATGTATCTCTACCAAGTGGCTTAGGCTGTCTGGTAGAGACTGTATGTGGGGTGAGAAGTGCTTGTAAGTGTAATTGTAGTGTTGGAGTGGCTTTGAATGTGTGTAGTCCGAGAACCAAGTGTAATCGGCCCGTGCAAGCCGACTGGGTGCAAGCATACTTTATAGTATGTGACACTGGTTCAACCACAGCACCCCTTGCGTCCGCCAAAGTAGTAAGTGGCTAGAAGAACGCTCCCAAAGTTTATTACCCTGGTGGGGCGCGAACCCTCGTTCTTCAGCGTACGAAAACGCACACTTTACCGCTGTACCACAGAGGCTCCTTTAAATAAATAGATAGATAGATAGATAGATAGATTAGAGAGACACACATTACACTTGTGCATATATATATATATATATATATATATATATATATATATATATATATATATATATATATATATATATATATATATATATATATATATATATATATATATATATATATATATATATATATATATATATATATACATATATATATATATATATATATATATATATATATATATACATATATATATATATATATATATATATATATGTATGTATATATATATATATATATATATATATATATATATATATATATATATATATATATATATATAACAAAACAGAGGAAAGTAAAACAAATGAATAAAATAGATAATCCCATACACTAGATTAATGGTGTCCTCCATTCATAGCAAAAATCTGTAACAGCTTAACAGCTACGAGTATAGGTTGACGTTTGGGGAAAAACAACTCTGAGGAAGCTAGTTCCAGAGAGATGCAGTTCGGGAAATAAAAGATTTCTGATAAGCGGAAGTTCTCCGAAATGGCAGTGTAGCATTCAAGTCATGTGCGCTGCCAGATGCTTGTGTAGCTCAGGGGAAGGCATGGAGAGGTGGCACAATGAATGCAACTTCGTCTGAGCATTTGCCATAAAAGTATCTGTAAAATAATGCAAAGGAGGCAACATTCCTTCTTATCAGTAGGGGAGGTAGTTCATTTGTTATAGTAGAGTTATTAATAATTTTAACGGCCTTGTTCTGAATTTTGTCCAGTTGTTTTAGTGCTACCTCTCCACATCCTTTCCACATGGGTGAACAATATTTCAACTGAGAATGAACATTACTTTACTAAATTATTACTAGCTGCTCGTCAGTGAAGAAGTTACGGACTTTGTATAATCATCCATGTTTCTTTGAAGCGGTTTAGTAAGTGATCTAACTTGAGAGGTCCAGCTGAGGACATTGTTAAATCACTGAGAATATCAATACTTTTTACAGATAGGAATATTAGTAGCATTGAAGGCAATATTGTAATCTTGCAACATTTGACTATTAGTAAATTGCATGTATTTGGTATTACTAGCATTAAATGAGACAATGTTATTTTGTCCCCATTCAGTGATCTTAGATTTGTGGAGATTGGTGTACTGGGTTGTGCATTAGAGATATTTAACTCTTTGAATGGGTGTTTAAGTGTGAATGAACTGAGAAGAGACGCTATGACAGATGTATTCGTATATGAGCGGTGTAGAGAAACACGAGTCTGAGAGAAGTTTATTCCTGACTAATTTCACACAGAGGCTTCTTCAGAAGAATGATCTTTTCCCGAGTCAGTCTGACTCATGTGGCCGGCTGCTGGATCACACACTTGGTTAATCCTTACTCTGCATGTCGCTGACTGGTCCATTACCTTTCCTTCTCTGACCTGATCATCTGCCCTGCTATGCGAGACCACACCACTTCACCTACTCTTTTGTTATTATTTTTATTGTTTGCTGTGTAGAGTGCCTCCAAAGTTTTTCTTTGTGCCTTTATTAGATTTCTCTCTATTGTTTCTGCTCCACTCCCTTTTGGCAGACGATTTTTTTTCATCTATGTGGTTGACCAGGCCATTAATTGTTTGATGATGTCTTACATCAACTTTATGTTCTCTCAGCCTCGTTTCTATGCCCGTACTGGTTTCTTTGTAGTAGGTTCGCAACCACTACAGGGTTCATTCCTCCGAAGAAGCCTCTGGCAAACTAGTCAGGAATAAACTTCTGTCTCAGACTCGTGTTTCTCTACACCACTCATATAGAACTGGAAAGTGTTGAGTCATTTGCATATGAATGGATGGGATTATGGGTAACGGATAAGAGATCATTATTATGAGTTAGGGGTAGGGTTGGATGCAGAACTGATCCTTTGGGGCACGCCGGCATTAATCGAGTGGAAGATGGAATATATATAATCTAATTTAACTCTTATCTTTTTGTTGCTGAGTTATAAGGAAACCAGAAAAACAAAAGACGTTAGTCTAAAGCAAGGGAGTTTGGAAAGCAGGGAACGGTACTACACTCTGCCAAATGCTTTAGAAATATCAAGGGCTACTGCATGAGTTTCTCCATGTTTGTCAGTTGACTGATGGGTGGTATGAGTCAGGAGACTGAGTTTATCACAAGTGGATCTTTCTTGGTGAAAACATACTATCACTAATTAAGTTATTGGGTTCAAGATGTTTAACTATGTGCTTATTAATTACAATTTCAAATACTTTACCAGAAGACGTGATAGCTATTGTTCTGGAATCAGATGGGTCTGAGGAACTTCCTTCCATTGGAATTAGTTGGATATTGGCTTCTTTCCATGATTTAGAGAATGAAGAATTACCTGTGCATAGTTATAATTTAGCTGGAACAGGAGCAACTTTAGGGGAACACTTTTTCAAAACAATTGGAGGAATTACATCTAGACCTGGAGTTGTGCTAGTTGGTAAACAAGTCTAGGATGGATTTAATATATCTAGTCAGTAGCTTCCGTGGAGCAATTTCTGGAAAGTCAAGTACTAGTGTGTATATATTATATATATATATATATATATATATATATATATATATATATATATAGATAAATATATATATATATAAATATATATACTCGTATAAAGGAAAAAAATAGATAAGGGTGAACAAAATACAAACTTAAAGAAAAGAAAGGAAGGCGGGAAGAGTGAAAGTACGTTGAGGACGGAAACAAGCAACCAGAAAAATAGGAGAGAGGGAGAGGAGAGAAAATGGGAGATAGCGAGAGAGGCTGGGGAGGCGAAGAAAATGAAAGCCATGAGTGAGCAAGTGGAAAGAGTAGGAAAAAAAAAAAGAAGAAGAAGAAGGGGGAGATTACAGAGGGAGTGATACGAGAAAAGGTGAGACGGAAGGGAAAGAGGAAAGAAGTACCAACAGGAAAGTGGTAGACATGGGAGGGCAAACGAGAGAGAGAGAGAAAGAGAGAGAGAGAGATTCCCGAGTTGTGGAAGGCAAAATGTCGTTTGGTATGCTTCCGTCAAGCTTTGTGCTCGGTCTCGCCATACAACCTCCTTGATAGGGTCAATGTGTGTTGAAATGAGACTAAAGGTGAACTATGTAGACCCCATGTTACCTTGACCTCTGACCCATTGACCTTGGTGAATAAAGTTCATCGAGCCTTCATACTATAGCACTGACAACAGTTTGGTAGAAATCAGTCGAGGAGTTCAGGAGGTAAACTAAGTTGAATGACCTTCACCTTTGAACCCTTGAACTAGCTGGCCTAATTAGTTCATCGCCCCTTCATACTCTATCACTGGCAAAAGTTTGGTCGAAATCTGCGGAGGTGTTCAGATGCTATCACGCCCACAAGTATAAAATAAGTCGAAGCCATACGATCTTGGCCCTTAACCCCTTGATCTAGCTGACCTAATCAGTTCACTATCTCCTGATACAGTATCGCTGATTAAAGTTTGGTAGAAATCGGTAGATGGGTTCAAGAAATATCACATCCATAAGAGTGTTCCGGAGGCACGGATCCATGCAAGCACGCACACACAGACGGAAAGACCAAACATTTAATACCTCCTGTACTTGGTGGTCATGGATATAAAAAGAAAATAGCTGCTATACGTAGGAATAACCTAATAAGGGAGAAGTCACAGGGCATCTCATACGCCTACCAGAATACGGACAAGACTGACTCTCTCCCAGCCCTTAAATGTTCACGAGTGTTTCTCCTCTACCACTTTCCAAAATATAGGTAAATCTCTCATATCATAGTGTCTTTTCAGTTTTCCACATGTACCACAACTGTCTTTCGTCTATTCATCCGATTTCGTAGAAAGTGGACATCGATTATTATTGTTACAACACTGCGTCATTGCTACCCTCGCGAATCCTGATAAAATTCTTCAGTAAATTTCAATGTTCCTTTTTTTGTCTGTCCCTGTCCACCTCTGTCTAGCTTACTGTCTGTTTGTCTGTCTGTCTCTATCTGTCTGTCTCTGTCTCTCCGTCTCTGTCTGTCTGTCTGTCTGTCTGTCTGTCTGTTTGTTTGTCTGTCTCTCTCTCTCAATATTATTTAGTTTTTCTTTTTGACTGTCCTTGTCCTCTCTCTCTCTCTCTCTCTCTCTCTCTCTCTCTCTCTCTCTCTCTCTCTCTCTCTCTCATTTCCCCACGAAAAAAGAGGATGGCTTCAATCAAGACTCAGTATTTACAGCACCATACACGACACAGTAATACTTTACTGATTTGGCAGGGAAGTATTGCACGTAAGCGGGATGATATTCCCTTTGGCATAGATCTCTGCTTCCTTATTATTATTATTATTATTATTATTATTATTATTATTATTATTATTATTATTACGGGTTAACCAGTGCAATCCAGTGACTTGTTTTTCACTTTAATCATACCACGAACAGGCAGTTTTACTCAGCGTATGGGAAATACTTTGTAGGGGAAGAGCTGGATATGATAAACCCCTCCAGTCCAGATTTCTTCCCTAAAAAAATGAAATCCGTTGGAAATATGAATAAAATATATGACGCTCCCAGGCTTATATGGACAAAAATATTCACACAGGAAAATATACTGGGACATTATGCGAAATAAATTACTATATAGCAGGTGCTGGAGTGCCTCCTACGCTAATATATTTGGCATCCATTCTTCTCCAGCGACTGGTCTTGCATATTACAACTTTAAATCCCACTGCATATCACTAATAATTATGATATCGATATCAGCAACACATAAGTAGTCTTTTCACTTTGATAACCTTTACTTTATTTGTCTATTTATTTATTTATTACCTATCACCAGGCACATTTTTATTTCTGTTTAGGAGGGAAAATCTTACGGTGAGACGGGTAATGTACACTACTTTAAACTCCCTAAAACAAAAGCTGTCCTAGAGCGAAGTAACACTGACTGGAGACA